>NC_066865.1:19443408-19715908 GCF_025177605.1 Cucumis melo | reverse complement strand
CGTGGTTCTTCTTCAAGTCGAGCCGAGCCATGAACTGATCCGAGCCGTGAGCCGAGCCGAGTCGACCCGAGCTGAGCTGCCTCCTAAGCCAAGCTGATTTTCCAAGCCGATCTCCTTGTTCATCGAGTCACTTAAGTCATTTCCCTCCACGCTGAGTCACGGTGAGTCTTTGGTAAGAGTGAATTAGTGAGTTCCTAACATTTTCTATAGTTGATTTGAGTATAAATGTTGAAATAAAGCGTTAGACTTATTGGTTGGGTTAACTTTTGATCCTTGAAGTTGTTAGAGAGGTGACGCTCGAATTCTTGGGTTTTACGGCAAGTGTAGTTTGGAGTCAACTCTCCTTTACTTGGCTAAGTCTGTGGATGTTGCTTTAGAACATAATTCAACTATACAAAATGTTTAGGTGGATTCATTTGGACGTTGACTTGAACAAGGATTGTAACTAAATCTCAGGTAAGAGATTTCTTACTACTGGACTCCAAACCGAAACGAAAAACGTAGTAACTCATATGAAGATTATACAATAGTGACTATATTGAATTGATTGATGCATGTATGCCTAGAAAACATCACTAGTATGCACTCTTGATTGATTAAAGGTGACATGATTGTTAGTTGTAGCTTATATATATATAGATGTGAATGGGTTGTTCTGTTGATGAGGCTTGGATGCCTAAAATGTTATGCGTAGTTTGTATATATGTGAATGGGTTGTTCTACTTATGGGGTATGGATGCCCGGATATTCTGTGTAATATAGTTATATTGATGGGTCGTGCTGTTAACTGAAATAGTGATATCGATGGAGTAGGAAAATCTTGATGTTATGCATAACTAAATTATGTCGTTGAGTTGTATATTATTGAGATATGTCGTTGGTGGACTAAGGGTTCGAGACCTCATGTGTAGGTTGTGTATTCGCTGATGGACTGTGTTGTAGACTGAATATGGACGTTATGCACAATATAGATTACTTGTAGTTGTGCTAGGGTTTGGACTGAGACGAAGTGATTGTCAGGTGAACTTACAAAGTGATGATTTGACTCGGTGACTGGACTTAGGTAATATAATAGTATTGTGTGGATTGGATATATGTAGGTAATATAACGCTACTGATGGCATGTTCAAATTGAATCTGGAAATTAATAAGATTGCATCTTCTGCTTACATGTTGACTTCTTTTGATGTTTGGCATGCTAGACTTTGTCATATTAATAAAAGATTAATTAGTAATATGAGTAGGTTAAATCTTATACTTAAGTTATCTCTGCATGATTTTGAGAAATGTGCATGTTGTAATCAAGCTAAGATAACTAAAACCTCGCATAAGTCTGTAACTAGAGTAACAGAGCCTTTAGAATTAATTCATTCATGTGAATTTGATGGCACTTTAACTAGAAACAGTAAAAGGTATGTAATTACCTTTATAGATGACTGTTCTGACTATACTTTTATTTATCTGCTTAAAAATAAAAGTGATGCCTATGAAATGTTCAAAGTCTTTGTAATTGAATAGAGAACCAATTTAACAAAAGAATTAAGAGACTTCGTAGTGATAGAGGAACTGAATATGATTTAGTTGCTTTCAATGAATTTTATAACTCAAAAGGAATAATACATGAAACTATTGCGCCTTATTCTCCTGAAATGAATGGAAAAGCAGAAAAAAAAGAATAGAAATCTAACTAAGTTAGTAGTTGCTATCTTAGTTCAGTCAAGAGCAGCACCATCTTGGTAGGGTGAAATAATTAAGGCTGTTAATTATGTTCTTAATAGAATTCCTAAATCTAACAGTAAAACTTCACCATACGAAATCCTTAAACATAAAACACCAAACTTGTCTTATCTTAGAACTTGAGGCTGTCTAGCTTATGTTAGAATACCTGATCCAAAAAGAAGAAAATTAGAAAGTAGAGCCTATGAATGTGTCTTCATAGGATACGCTGAAAATAGTAAAGTCTATAGATTTTATGACTTAGAAAACAAAGTAATCATAGAATCGAATGACGTATATTTTTTCGAGGACAGGTTTCCTTTTAAATCTAGAAATAGTGGAGGCCTATATAGTCAAACTAGTGGGGGCTCAAGTTCCAGTAGTCTACCTTCAATTAGGATTCAAACCCAAGACAAGGAAGTACATCCTGAACCTAGAAGAAGCAAGAGGGCTAGAACAATAAAAGACTTTGGAGAAGAATTCGGAATGTACAACGTAGAAGATCCAAAAGATCTAACAGAAGCATTATCATCAGTAGATGCCAATTTCTGGCAAGAAGCTATCAATGATGAAATGGACTCTCTTGAATCCAATAGAACTTGGCACCTAGTTGACTTACCCCCTGGTTGTAAAGCTATAGGTTGCAAATGGGTTTTAAGTAAGAAACTCAAACCTGATGGTTCAGTAGATAAGTATAAGACTAGATTAGTGGCAAAAGAATTTAGACAGAGGGAAAACATAGACTTCTTTGATACTTTTTCCCTGGTTACTAGAATCACTTCTATTAGAGTGTTGATATCTATAGTTGCCCTGAACAATCTCTTAATCTATCTGATGGTGTTAAAACTGCTTTCCTAAATGGTGATTTAAAGGAAGAAATTTACATGGAACAACCTGAAGGTTTCATAGTTCACGGCCAAGAATCCAAAGTTTGCAAACTAGATAAATCCCTCTATGACCTAAAACAAGCTCCCAAGCAATGGCATGAAAAGTTTGACAACTTACTCATGTCAAAAGGATTCAAAGTAAATGAAAGTGACAAATGTATCTACTATAAGACTGAAGGTAGGCTATGTATTATCATATGTCTATACGTAGATGACATGTTAATCTTTGGATCAAACTTGCACGTCATAAATGATGCAAAATCTATGTTGAATGCAAATTTTGACATGAAAGACCTAGGTGAAGCTAATGTAATCTTAAGCATCAAAATTACAAGAATTAAAAATGGAATTTTCTTAGATCAATCTCATTACATAGAAAAGATTTTAAAGAAGTACAACTACTTCGATAGTAAACAACTAGTACACCTTATGACTCTAGTGTGAAATTAGTCAAGAACACTGGTAACAGTGTTAACCAATCCGAGCACGCTAGTTTCATAGGTAGTTTGAGATGTGTTGCTAATTGCACTAGACCAGACATAACTTACGCCGTAGGATTACTATGTAGGTTTACCAGCAGACCCAATCTAGAACATTGGAATGCGATAGAGAGAGTAATGAGATACCTTAAGAAAATCCAAAACCTAGGATTACATTATAACAAGTTTTCCGCTGTAATTGAAGGTTACAACGATGCTGATTGGAACTCCTTCTCAGATGACTCAAAGGCTACAAGTGGCTATATTTTTAATATAGCAGGAGGAGCTGTGGCTTGGAAATCCAAGAAATAGACAATCTTAGCCCAGTCAACGATGGAGTCAGAGATGATAGCACTAGTTGCTGCTAGTGAAGAAGCAAGTTGCCTTCGAAGCTTGCTGCCAGAGATTTCCACATGGGAAAGACCGATACCAGCCATACTAATCCATTGTGATAGTACTGCAGTGATCGCAAAAGTTCAAAACTGTTACTACAATGGTAAGAGACGACAGATACGTCGTAAGCATAGTACGATTAGAGAATTGCTCACTACTGGTGTAGTGATATTGGATTATATACGATCTGACGATAACTTGGCTGATCCTTTTATGAAAGGACTTGCTAGAGAAAAGGTTTTTAAAACCTCAGAAAGAATAGGACTTAAGCCTATTAAAACTTGAATTATTGTGAGACAAACCAACTTGAAAGACTGGAGATCCCAAGAAACAAGTTCAATGGGTAATAACTGATCACAAATAATATGACGAAAATCATGTTAAATATTTAAAAGTCTCATTCTTATGGTTTAGTGATTAGCATGACATCCTGAAGCGTATGATGAGGCTGAACTTTGTTCTTAATGAAATCTATTCTTGATATCAAGTAGGGTACCTAGCTACAGGAGTACTCTTAATAGATTCACCTTTGTGAATGTGGAAGTGAGGGCCGCTTCCTATGGAACTATGGGCAAATTCCTAGAGTATTCACTAAACTAGGATATAAGTGTCAGGCCATAAAGCACGGGCTATTTTAGAACTTCACTCAAATAATGTTGTGTGTGTGATAGCGTTAGAAGTAAAGTTCAAAACTACGAGTTACTTTACAATACTCTAAACTATTGTCACTACGTAAAGGTTCAAGTCATCAGACACCTTTACTTAAGCACAGCATTATAGAGATAGACACTGCTCGATGAAAATGTTTTTCAAAAATTTTCAAGTGAGGGACTGATAGTAAAAAAATTTCAAATGGGGCATTATTGGATGAAAAATTTATTGACCGTTGTTACCAAATTAATTTTTTACCGTTAAACGTTACACAATTAATTTTTTGACCGTTAAAATTAATTTTTGACCGTTAAAAGTTTTATTGTAATAAATTTGTAACGTTTCACAATTAAATTCTTTTGACCGTTACTGATCCTCCACCACTATAAATAGATCCCTCACTCTCATTCTCAACACACAACAAAAAACATTCTTCTCTCAAATTCTCATTCTCTTAAAAGTTTTTCGAGCTGTTCTTTTTTTAGTGTTTTGGTTCCAATTAGTTTCTGTGCAAAACTAATTGACGAAAAATGGTATTCTATCCTAGGGACGACGAGGCATAATTCTGTTTGCACGATTCAGAGCAAAGTCGCGAAACGTCTTAAAGAGAGCGTGTTCCGCGACTCAGCCTTTCACTAATCCATTTTCTGTTTTGCAGTCTTTGTTCCTTCAACAATCTGTTCAATTGTTGTCTCGTTTCTTTCACCACTATTTATCAAACTTGGACGATTTTTTGCATTGAAGACCGAAGTGCAACAACAAATAGAGATAAAGTCCTTTATATATGACTATCGATATCAATTTTTAAACGCAACAAAATCTTAAAAACAATAATTAAATGAGATGGACAAGGAAGACAAAAGAAATCCTATAAAAGATTTAGACCAACATAAAGTAATTATTTGGTTGAGCCTCATTTTGTATGTTACAATTGAATATTTACAATAAGAGATAGGATAGGTAAAGGTGGCCTAAAACCCAAAAAAATCTAAGAGAAATTTCTTTTCTTTTTATTCCTTTCCCCTACTACATAATGTCATTAAATAATGAGGTAGCCTAGAAGGTAATTTCCAAAAACATGTTAGCCTAAAGTATTCCATCTTTAACTTAAATCGTTAAATTTTTATGTTTAAAGTAAGGTTAAATTTAAAATATACTATTTATTGTTCGATTATAATTTATATTTCATTATCCAATTAAAGATATAACTCAATTGACATGGAAATATGTTTGTCTAAATTTTGTTTATTTTATCTCTATTTTCTTATAGTAATAATAAATAAATAAACAACCTGCTGCTATGGCGGATTTGGCGGCCAATAAATATATAGTTTAATGTTGCCTTGGATTGGACTTAATCTTAGTCTTCCATTTATTATTTATTTATTTGTTTGTTTGCTCTCCTTTATATTCCACTATTATTAAATGGCAAAATACGGCGCCAAATCAATATATATTTTTCCTTATTTGTTTTTCTAAGCTCTATATTTATTTTTATGATTTATTATTATATAATACCATTTTAATTATAATTTACTTATTATTTACTCTCTTGCTCGTGAAAGGGAAGAGACAACCTAATAATTCTTGCAACAAGACTTGGGACAGTCTATTTGCAATATGTTTCCACTAACCTTTCTGAATTTATATTCTTGTTCCTCTATTCAATTTTTAAGGGTGGGTCTAAGTCTAAATGATATGTCACATCTACATTTTCCAAATTCTTAGGTTGTGTGCCCACCTAGTCAAGGTTATCCCACATGTATTAAAATAGCAAAGAAACCATGAACCAACTAAAAACTTGTCTCTACCCACTTCTTGGCCTCCTAACATGTGTAGCGTTCTTAAGGTCAAATACAAAGGTCCAAGAAGACAATATCAGAAAAGAGTGACATAAATAAAGACAATCTATAAACAAAGTGGTACGTATAAGACTTTATAAGATTGGATGAAGAGAAATATCTAACTCAAGCAAAATCATCCAACAAGAAGTCCACAACTATGCATCAACGGACATGAGTTAGAACAAGATAGATATTTATCTAATAAATCGTGATATTTTGTCAGCCATTTTATTTTTTAGAGTTTTTTCTTTTAATTTTAAATTTAATGGGAAACGCTCAAGGGCATTAATTGCATGGGAACCGTGTGAATAATAAAATAATTTTTAGTAAGGAAATTTGTTTATAGTTTTAATATGTTTTAAAAGTAATAAATAAATAAGGCAGAGTCGCGTTGTTCATAAAGGGTATTTATTGAGAATACTATTTTGCAGTTACAATTTGTAAGTTCGAGGAAAAAAGACATCCCATTGTATTACATTATCCAAGATTACATCTTACGATAACAAATATAAATCCATAAAAAACTAATAATAACAATAATAGAACCTCGATGACAAGGTAGAACAAGTTTAAATAATTATTACCCTTATTGACTTTTTTTGTTTGTTTTTTTTTTTTTTCCTTTTACGAAATGTTTTTGTCACTGTAGTTTAGGGAAATAAAATGAATGAAAACCATATATCCATTTCGAAGAATAAAATATTTTAAAAATATTTGGGAATCCCGTCGTGGATGGATAACAATATCAAATATTAATGGGCCATACCTTGCAAGTTTAAAATGGTGTTGAATAGAATACATTTAAATAGGTTTCTCTTTTTCTTCATTGGTCAACTTAATCGGTTTCAACATCTAGAATTTGTTTTAAACTTAAAAATTACCCTGTTGAATTTTTTTTTAATGAAAAATAAAAATAAAAATTTAAAATTTTATGATTTTTCATTTATAGAATATAATTTAATAAATGAATCTTTTCAAAAATATAGAAAAGCCCCAAAATATTTAAACTTTATACAATAATTTCAAGAATAGAAAAAGCCCAAAGGTCCACCGTATTTTTGCCCCGTCAACCATGCCGTCAATAACGCGCGCCTAATATATTTGCGATCATTTAGATATAGTTCAATATATACGCGATCATTTAGATATGGCTACAAGACGATCATTTAGACATGGTTCAATATATACGCAATCATTTAGATATGACTACAACGCGATCGTTTAGATATGGCTACAATTTATCTTTTCAATTGCATCTTTTAATTTTGCATGATCGTTTTTTTTTAAATAATTTTTTTTTTAAATTTGGTATACGATTTTTTTAATTCTTTTACTACACGATCGTTTAGATTTGTTTACACGATCATTTACTTTTTTTTACATGATCGTTTATTTTTTTTTTTTTACACAATCGTTTACATTTTGGCTACTCCAATTCAAATGAATTTTTTTCAAGATTTTTTATACACACGATCGTTTACTTTTTTAAACGATCGTTTACATCTGGCTACTCCAATCTAAATGATGTTTTTCAAGATTCATTATACACAATCTTTTAGATTTTGCTATTTTTCTGTACACAATCTTATACAAATTCGTTTATATTTGGTTACTCAAATGCAAACGCGTAAAAAAAGAAAAGAAGAAAGACGATGGAAAGAAATCGCAGTGAAAAAAGAATAGGAAAAGTAGAAAGACGATGGAAAGAAATCGAAGCGAAAAAAAAAAAGAAAAGAAAAAAACGATGGAAAGATTAAACGACGTAAATAAATAATTGAAAAACAAGAAAGATGATGGAAATAAATCGTAGAAAATAAAAAGAGGAAAGAAGAAAGACGAAATCGCACGGAAAAAACGGAGAAGACAAGACAAATCGGGAGGAAGAAAGATGAAAGGGCAAATTTGGAATATTTAAAAAATGGCTAGGGTTTTATTACATGCCATAAATAGTTTGGTGTTTTGTTACATTTATAATAGTTTCTCTTTAATTAAAAGAGATTATAATTTTTTCAATAACTAAATTTGAAGATTAAAATATTGGTTTATTTCACTATCGAGTTAGCATTATGATAAAAAAAAACACAATCTTTTCCATTAGTTAAAGTGATAAAGTCTATGAAATTTTATTTTAAAACCCGATAAAATCAAAATATCATATTATTAAAGGAGCATTTTCAAATATAACAAAAAAATTGGAACTATTTACGAAGTATTGCAAAACCTATCAAATTTTTTATAGTCCATCTAATTTTTTACTTTATTTTGTGAAGGGTTTCATTTTTCTTATTAAACAAATTAACTAAATAAATGAGGGTAAAAATTGATTATTTTTTAGAATAATAGTAACGATAAATAAAAACAATCTAGAAAAAGAAAAAAAAAATGAAAATTGACTATTTGTATGGAAGGGACAATAGTACAAAAACACTATACAGGGTCTAAAATAACTTACGTTTAATTTATATATTATTATAATTCATTATATAATAATATCATTCTAAACATAGACTAACATAATTTGCACCATAAATACAGATAATAATATAAATCAGATTGTAATAGTCATGCACAATAAATCCATATTACAATACCACTCTGTTTACATATTATGATGATCTACTGTTCCACTCCAAATGTCTCTAGGAGATCTAATATTATTTGCAATTGAAGCAAGGTTAGTTAGACGTCAAAAAACAACCAAGGTTGAAAAATATTTCATTTAGCTTTTAATTTAAGGTTGATTTTACTTGTTAGATTTAATGGTTTTTTGTTTCAATAACTTTTAGGAGTTGGAACAAATTAGCAGAATTTGGAGTTGAACAAGGTAATAATAGTCCATTATATTTGTGACTAAGAAGACATTTATGGGCTATTTCTACAAATAAGAGGGAGAAAATATGCAATCTCCAATGTCATGTTAAATTAAATGTTTGATTCTATAGATTGTATATATGTGTGTTAACTGGACCTGTACTTTGTTAATATTCAAAATTTGATTAATGTGAGTTTGATTATTTCAAGTGATTAATTATGAATCAATTGGGTAAGCTAACTCTAGTACCGTAGTGCTTTTGAATAATTGTATATAAAGTTGATGAAAGATTTTATCATGTGATTGTACGTAATATTTCTCTATGTAGTGGATTTTTTTCTAATTTATGGTTGTTTTGGTATGAAGTTTATCTATGTCAATTCTTGTGTTTCCAAATTTTATTATTATTTTTTAATTAATATGTTATTTTTTCTGGCTTATTCTTGCGCATTATTAGGTTTTTTACCAACAATAACTTAAACACTTCAATGAACACAATAATCCATATTAAACATAAGCATGACTGAGTAATTAATATTGAAAATCAATTGTTGTCTTTCTGGTTTGCTTTAGTTTAAGTACAAAAATTCACCTTCTTTCCGACCTTTTAAGTAAAGTTGACACAATTGTATGATAGTTTAGGTAATTTGTGAAATTGATTATCTAAGTATGATATTCGAACTTTTTGATCCTTACTAACTTGACCTATTAGGAACTATCATTTACCTAATTAAAGATGTTATTATTACTTTGTATCAGGTTTAAAAAACTGATTGTGCTACTTTTTTTAGTCCCTCAACTAGTATAGATTGATAAAATGAACGCTTAATTCATACTAAATTATATTCAAAATAACAATTAAATACACTGTCTTCACATCAAATTTGAATTTATTTAATAAAAGATATATATATGAGTTAAGACATCTCTAATTTTTCTTTTTGCAACATAATCGTGGATTAGACCGATTAAACTTTAAACATAAACGAGAGTATATGTCAATTATCGATCATACCATCAAGTTAATCTCACACTTTTAGTACTTAGCTAACAAATACAGCAAGTGAGTAAGATTTTAACCCTATCAATTATCATTATTCATTATTTATTTTTTAATTTTAGAAAAACTTTTTCTTACTGATATAGAAAAATATCGAATAATATTATTAATAATTTAATTTTACACTGGTCTTTTTTTGGTATCATTTAAAGGTCAAATAAACTCGAGAAATGCTCCCTTAAAGATTTTGGGTTAATGGAATTTGATTAAGTTGTTTGCTTAATTAAACTATTGATTTTAAATTTGAAGTAAGCTAGAAGACATCACACATGATTTTATAAGTTTTATATAAAGTTTTTGTTTTCTTTACTTATTAGTAATGACCCCACTCAATACCCATGATTGATATCCTTCTTTTTGTTTATTTTCTCTCTTGATTGCGTATGATTACAACAGATTTTTATATATGATTTCTGTCGTGACAAAATCTTTTCATATGCCAAATTTTCTTTGATATTTAAATGATTTATTAAAAAAAAAATGTTTAATAAGCAAATTGACTTAAGTTAGAGATGTGTTATATGATACTTCTCTTGATACATTTTATTAGGAAATTAGTTATAAAGATTATACTTTTTTAAAGTGTGTCATGAATTGTGTAAATATAATTAACTATCATATTAGTTATTTGAGATTATTATTGAATACTTAAATAACATTGTGCCTAGTGTGATATCTTTTTTGATTGCTTAAGTTAGAGAGTTTGAGTTGTTAGGTCGACTATCCTTTGTTTCATCAATTTATGTTATTTTGTTACTCCCCACATAATTAAAATTTTACAAAGATCTAAGAAAATGAAGAATTAATCGACCCTTAACATTTGATGAACAAAAGTAAATTTTGTGAATAAAAGATTAAAAAAATACGTCAATGAATAGGACAGTACAAGTTCTTCTAAAACATTATAGATAATGAATTTTTTTTAACTTGTGTTATTAGATATAAGGCAAATAGCCCATTTAATAGAGATGTTCATGGTTGGACTAAATAACAGAAAGACTCTTCTCCTTAATGGCCAAACAACACTTAAGATAGGATTAGTCTCCAACCACATCTATTCCAGTTAATTAGTTAATTAATTAATTAACTATGAACATAATACTTAAACATTTTAATTAAATTCTTTAACCTAATATATACTATTAGTTTTAGTAGGAAATTTCACAATATTTTATTTAAATAAAAATGGTTGATATATAAATATATTGTCAACAACATATGTTTTGTGTATAAAGCAAAAAACTTTTCTTTCAACCTTATGGGAGAGTTTATTCCTATAAGGATGTTGGATAGAATTTTGAAACCATCAAAAAAGGAAAAAAAAAAAACAAAAACAAAAACAAAAACAAAAATGAAAACAAATTATTACCATAATTATCTCTTAACAAATTTTCCAAAAAAAAGAAATAATCTTACCTTACAAAGAAGAATCCAAACATACAAATCCACACCAAAACACAGTCCTACGTGGGTCTAATCTGACCCTCCAACAATTTTTCATTTTTTAAAAAATTACAATTTAGAACTTTGAAATAATTAACTGAAAATTTTATGCTTTCTTCTCAATTAACCATTTAACGATAAAAGAAAAGAAAAATTGTTATAACTATTTCGAAATTTTATTGATGGAAACTTTATAAGTTACTAAAAATAATTAAAAAAAAGCGTCAGTTCAAGAAACTAAGAAATAGTTTTATTCTTGAACTAACATTTAGCGATATTATTTCACTATATATAAAATATAAGAAATGTAAAGTTGAGGGACTCAGACACCCGTGTTATTTGTTAAGTTGTTGGATCATGACTGGAAGAAGATTTAAAATATTATATGCATTCATAGAAAAAAAGTAATAATAAAAATTTTTAAAAAATTATCATAAAACGGAAAATATATTGAAAAATATTTATAAAATATTAAAAAATGTAAAAAAAAAAATCCATTAAAGTAACCATTATCAAATTAGCCCCTTGAACTCCCGTAAGTTAAAATTGATAATTGGGGTAAAATAAAAAAGAATATATATAATATATATTGTTTTAGATGATTTGGAAGACAGCCGAGCATTATCTTTCTCATCGAAACAACCTCCAAGCTTTTGCCCTAGAATTACTCCTTTACTGTTTTCAAATTTTCAGAGCTGGCCCACGCGTCTTTTTCCATTTCTCTCCATTTTCCACTTTCCTTTTTCTCTCTCTTCTTTAATTCATTTCTTTAACGCCCTCTCCTTTTCTCTCATTCTTTTTTCTTTCCTTTTTCTTCCTAAAATCCCCTCCCTCTCCGCCGTTTTATCCTCCATTCTTTGCTCTCTTAAGAACAAAAGGAAAGATGTATCAGCCTTCGTAAAGGAAAGATAAAAGGGTTTTCATCTTAATGCAAACTTTACGGTTTGTTTTTTCAATGTGATTTTCCCCTACAATACTGGGTTCTTCTTTCTTTTTTCTTCTGGTTTCACGACTGGGCGAGGATTTCTGTGACTACCCTTTTGTTTTGTTTCTTGGTTTTTTGAGAAAAGGTTGAAAAATGAGGAAACCCCATTTGGGTTTTGGGGTTTTTCTCTTGGTTTTCCCCTTGTTTCTGCAGTTTCTGGGGTTCTCTGTTTTTGCTCAGCCGGCCGCCGGTGGTGATGGGTCAGTGATGAGTCTCTTGAAGAATAGTATTGGAGCTCCGAGTTCTCTTGGATGGACTGGTTCGGATTACTGTCAATGGAAGCATGTGAAATGTGATTCTCAGAGCCGAGTTGTTAAAATCCAAATTGGAAATCAAAACCTCAAAGGATCACTTCCGAAGGAGCTTTTCAGTCTCTCGGCGTTAGTGCAGTTAGAGGTACAGAGCAACCAGTTGGGTGGGCCGTTCCCTAATCTTGCCGATTCTCTTCAGATACTTCTAGCGCATGATAATTTTTTTACTTCCATGCCGGCTGATTTCTTCGCGAAGAAGTCGGCCCTGCAAACGATAGATATCGACAACAATCCCTTCTCGGCGTGGCAGATTCCTGATAACATTCGAGATGCGTCTGGGTTACAGGAAATATCGTTCAATCGTGTCAATATAACCGGTACAATCCCTGAAATTTTTGATGGCGCAACGTTTCCGACTCTTAGGAACTTGCATTTGGCGGGTAATTTTCTTGAAGGGGAATTACCAGCAAGTCTTGCAGGTTCTTCGATTCAGTCGCTTTGGCTGAATGGACAACAGAGTAGTTCTAAATTAAACGGTTCAATCGCCATATTGCAAAATATGACTAATCTGCAGGAGGTTTGGTTGCATCTGAACCAGTTTTCAGGTCCTTTGCCGGATTTCTCTAATCTTCAGGGATTAGCGAAATTGAGTTTGAGGGATAATCAGCTTACGGGTATCGTTCCTTCATCCTTGGTAAATTTGAAATCTCTCATGGTTGTGAATTTGACGAATAATTTGCTTCAAGGACCTACTCCTGCTTTTGATCCTAATGTTCAGCTGGATATGAGACCACAAACGAACAAGTTTTGCTTGGATTCTCCGGGTAAACCATGTGATCCTCGAGTGAATGCTTTGTTATCAGTTGCAGAGGCAATGGGTTTTCCCACAGCCTTTGCACAAGGCTGGGGAGGGAACGATCCTTGTCAGGGTTTCAAGGGTATTTCATGTATTGGCACCCCTACAAACATAACTGTAATTAACTTCAAGAATATGGGTCTTGCAGGCTCTATTTCTCCTAGCTTTTCATTGCTTACATCCGTGCAAAAGTTGTTTCTCTCCGACAATTTTCTATCTGGCACAATACCGAATGAACTTGCGACTATGCCTAGTCTTACAGAATTAGATGTCTCCAATAACAGGCTTCATGGGAAAGTTCCAGCCTTCAGGAAGAATGTGATTGTGAACACCCAGGGGAACCCGGATATTGGGAAAGATAATCCTAGTGCTCCCGTACCTGGTTCTCCCACCAGGAGATCGCCCTCCGACGGATCAGGTGACTCAGCTGGTAATGATGAAAAGAAAAGTAATACTGGAGTGGTTGTTGGCTCTATAATTGGTGTTATTGTGGGTCTTCTTGTTGTTGGGACTGTGATTTTCTTTTTGTGCAAGAGGAAGAAGCGACATGGCAGTAGAGTGCAGAGTCCAAATACTGTGGTGGTACATCCTAGTCATTCTGGAGACCAAAATTCGGTGAAGATTACAATTACAGAGGCTAGATCCGATGGAAGTGTGGCTGAAACCAGCAGAGTTCCTATTGCTGGACCTAGTGACGTACATGTAGTTGAGGCAGGAAACCTTGTTATCTCGATTCAAGTTTTAAGGAGTGTAACCAATAATTTTAGCCCTGAAAATATATTGGGGAAAGGGGGTTTTGGAACTGTTTACAAGGGAGAATTGCACGATGGTACAATGATTGCTGTGAAGAGAATGGAGTCTGGAGTCATAGGTGAGAAGGGTTTGAATGAATTCAAGGCTGAGATTGCAGTTCTTACTAAGGTTCGCCATAGAAACTTGGTTGCACTTCTTGGGTATTGCTTGGATGGAAATGAGCGGCTTCTCGTATACGAATACATGCCCCAGGGGACGTTTAGTAGGTTTCTGTTTAACTGGAAAGAAGAAGGTATTAAACCCCTTGAATGGAAAAGAAGGCTGACTGTTGTCTTGGATGTGGCCAGGGGTGTTGAGTATTTGCATAGTTTAGCACATCAGAGCTTTATCCATCGTGATCTGAAACCATCAAACATTCTTCTCGGAGATGATTTACGGGCTAAAGTAGCTGACTTTGGGTTGGTTCGTCTTGCTCCTGAAGGGAAGGCATCGATTGAAACAAGACTTGCTGGGACATTTGGCTATCTTGCCCCTGAATATGCCGGTACACTTCTCTTGTCCTTTTTGCTATGAAACTCCATGTTGCAAGTTAATGACATGCTGAGGAAACAGCCAAGTTACATTTTATATCAAACAATTGCTTCATTCTATTGTTTATATTTTGAGCAAGTTTTGCCTTTCTGATGCATGTTGGATTGTGAATGAGTTAAGTACAATACTTAGTTGCAATATATTTCTCCACCTAGCAATTGCCTTTTAGTAACCAATATCTTCTGTTGATATATACTAACATTCTATTCTACATCAATGGCTGATGGAGCAGTAACTGGACGAGTTACAACCAAGGTCGATGTTTATAGCTTTGGGGTGATCCTCATGGAGATGATATCTGGTAGAAAAGCAATCGACGAGAGCCAGCCAGAAGAAAGCTTGCACCTTGTATCATGGTTCCGCAGAATGCACATTAACAAGGACACTTTCTCAAAGGCCATAGACCCTTCAATCGACTTAGACGAGGAGACCCTTGTCAGCATCTGCACAGTTGCAGACTTGGCTGGTCATTGCTGTGCAAGAGAGCCATACCAACGGCCCGACATGAGTCATGCAGTCAATGTGCTTTCTTCTCTAGTCGATGTCTGGAAGCCTACAGAACCAGACTCGGAAGAGAATTTGGGGATTGATCTTGAGCTTTCATTACCACAGGCCCTTAGGAAATGGCAGGCATTTGAAGGAAATAGCAATGTGGACATGTCCTCTTCATCATCATTCCTTGCCAGTGGTGACAATACACAAACCAGCATACCAAACCGGCCATCTGGTTTCGCAAATTCATTTACCTCAGTTGACGCACGGTGAGCGATAAAAGGAACTCGAGTTTCTGATTGCCCTTTAGGTGTTTTTATGATGTTTATTCTTTATAGCCCCCTCTAATCTTTGTTGCTTCTTTTACTTTTAATCCTCAAAGTTAAAACCTTTTGTGTAAGGTTTGTGATATTTTCCCTCCTTGTGTTTTTGGATACTTGTGTCATCCATCTATAAAGTTTTAGATGAAGAAGTTTCTTAATCTTTATCCACACAATATTTTAGACTTCGCATTAAACTCGTTATTTTGATAGAATCCCCTTGAACTTTGGAAGAAGAAATGGGGAAAGAGGCACAACTACTTTATCCTAGTAGCAGTTTTCTATATATCCTCACGGCCTCACCATATATTTGTTTGGGTCATATTTGACCTTTGGATGTAGTTTTTCACATTGTGTTTCATTGTTCCCACTTGTTACTGTCAAGAACAATGAAAATTTTAAACTTGAGAACAGAAATTGCCAATTTTTGTTCATTTATTATTATCATTGTTCAACAATTGGTGCAAATATGAAAATCTTGGGTTTGGTTAATAAACACAAACGCATTAAAGTACCTCTTTGGCTCTTACGCTTTCTACCTTCCATTTGGCCTATTTCTTACATTTAAGTTTCATTTACAAATTCATTAAAGACAAATGGTTAGTATGAATAAGAACATAATAGAATTTGATTTTATTGTCAATTGTGAAAGAGACCCCTTCAATCCATCCATCCATCCAGGAAATTTTTGTTGAATCAAAAAGGGAAGAAATTAGTTTGGCAGATGGGAACGTGAGGACCCACAAAAGGAATGCGATTTATTCTGTTTTGTCCAAACAATGTCGTAATTCCATAAAATTAATTAACAACAAAAGAAACCCCCAAAATGTAAAGAAAAAGACATTTGTTTGAAAAACAAATATCAAGGCGCCAGCTCAGCTCCAACCAATGAGCAATCGTCATTGGTTTGTCTGTTTACGTTACGTCACAGTCCGTTTAAGAAAACGACACGTGGCGAATCAACATGGGGTGAGGCTTATCTGGCACATGCCTGTCATTTTTGACTTGGGACAAACAAACATTGGTAAAACCCACCGTCATGCCACTTACGGGGTTTTTCGTCTCACGAAATGCGTCTTCGAATTTGTTCGAATTTATCGGTTTTTATGTTAAAAATAAAATAATGGTTTTTTCTTTTTCTTTTTGGGTAAATTTATTCATTGGTTTGTTTAGTCAAAATGAGCTGGAATTTAAATTATTTTGATTTTCTTTTCTTCTTCCATCGAATTAAGAAAAATTTTAAAAATTGGAATCTCCATTTATAGACTAATTCTTTTTTTTAGTGCTCGTATTCACAATTTTTACACATCACTTACTTGTTTTTATCTCAAGATTAGCAAGTTAATTAATACACAAGTTTCAAAGCCATCTTGTCCACTTCTTAACAAAAATGTAACTTTATTGATTTTTCTGTATTTCTCATATCAAATATTACAGCATACATGTATATTTATACACAAAATTAAGGTTAAATAAGGGAAGAATAATAGTGTTAAATACAGCATAATCTCCTCCATGATATTTGAGCATAATCTCCTCCATGATATTTGAGCATAATCTTCTCCATGATATTTGCTCTAATTTCATTAATACCCTCCCTCAAACTCAAGATGGGAGTGTCGAGACCACCTTGAGTTTGTGAATTAACTGAGTGAAACGAGGAGAATGGAGAGCTTTGGTGAATATATCCGCAGGTTGATCGGTGGTAGAGATGGGTTGGAGATGAAGTGTGTTGCTCTGTAGGTGGTGGCGAACAAAGTGACAGTCATTCTCAATATGCTTTGTTCGTTCATGGAATACATCATTGTGTGCAATCTGAATAGCACTGTGATTATCACAATGAAGAATAGTGGGTGATGTCTGTGGGGCCCCCATATCAGTAAGAAGCCAACGCAGCCAAATTAATTCTGAAGTAGCATCAGCCAGTGCACGATATTCAGACTCTGTGCTGGAACGGGAAACAACAGATTGTTTCTTACTTCGCCAGGAGATAAGAGCGTCACCTAGATAGAAGCAATAGCCAGTGGTAGACCGTCTATCAGTAGGATCACCCGCCCAATCAGCATCAGAGAAACCAGAGAGAACCAGGGAGGATTGGGAGGAGAACTGTAGACCATGACCCAAAGTACCTTTGATGTAGCGAAGAATGCGAAGGACGGCAGTGAAGTGAATTGTACGAGGGGCAGCCATGAACTGACTAACAATATGAACTGCATACGCAATATCTGGACGAGTCACAGTTAGGTAAATTAGGCTGCCAACTAGTTGCCTATACAACGTGGGATCTTCAAGGAGAACACCATCAAAAGGAGTGAGACGCACATTCGGATCCAGAGGTGTTGAGAAAGTGGCAGAATCAGTAATACCAGATCGATTGAGGAGGTCAGACGCATATTTTGCTTGAGATAAATAGTAGCCACTAGATGATGAGGAGATCTCAAGACCAAGAAAATAGTTGAGATTTCCTAAGTCCTTCATCTCAAAATGCTTACCCAGGTAACATTGCAAATCAGATATGGCTCGAGGGTCATCACCTGTAATAATCATGTCATCCACATATAAGAGAAGGAGAACAATACCATTAGGCGTCTGACGAGTAAATAAGGCGGAATCATGAGAACTGGAGGTGAACCCGAGTTGTGTAATGGTTGAACTAAAGGTTGCAAACCAAGCTCGAGGAGCCTGTTTGAGGCCGTAGAGAGCACGGCGAAGAAGGCATACTTTCTGTGGTGGTGGAGTAGTGCCAGGTGGTGGTTTCATATAGACTTCTTCAGATAGGGTTCCATTTAGAAACGCATTTTTAACATCCATTTGAAGAAGGGGCCATTGTTTTGCAGCTGCAATGGCTAGAAGACTACGGACAGATGTCATTCGAGCTACTGGAGCAAACGTTTCTTCATAATCAATCCCATATTCCTGAGAATATCCTTTAGCAACAAGACGTGCTTTGTATCGTTCAATAGAGCCATCAGAGTGCGTTTTTATTTTAAAAATCCACTTACAGCCAATAGGTTTCTTACCAGGAGGTAGGTCAACATAATCCCAGGTGTGAGTTTTGGCTAAGGCTTGAAGTTCATTATCCATTGCTTGCTGCCACAAAGGGTTAGTACTGGCTTCCTTATACGAGGAGGGTTCAACTAAAGACATGATAGTAGAAAAACAATGGTACTCTTTGAGATGAGAAGGAGTTTCTCTTACCCGGGTGGATCGTCGGACAGGTGCATGTTCAGGTTCCTCACAGGGGACAGATGGGAGTTCCGGGAGTGCGGAGGTAGTGTGCGATTCAGTGAGCTCAGATGTGAGTGGGGGACAAGATGTAGTGTTGGATGGTGAATCAGGAGTGGGAAATAGAGGGGTAGAAGGATCAGTAAAGAATGAGTGCGGACTAGATAGAGAGGCATGAAATGAAGAAAGACTAGAAAACATACGATGTTCCCAAAAGGTGACATGGCGAGAAATACGTAATCGTTGAGAGATAGGATCCCAACAACGAAAACCTTTATGTTCGGTGCCATAACCCAAGAAACAACAGAGACGAGCACGAGGTTCCAGTTTGGTATGTTCATGGGAATGTAATAACACAAAGCATGCACACCCAAAGACTTTGAGATGAGAGTAAGTTGGAGGAGTACCGTATAGTCGTTCAAATGGGGAAATATTGTGTATGACCTGAGATGGAAGGCGATTGATGACATAAACAGAGGTGAGGGCAGCCTCTCCCCAAAATTTTTCAGGACAGGATCCAGAAAGGAGTTGGGCACGAACAGAGTCTAAAATGTGGCGGTGTTTGCGTTCCGCTCGTCCATTTTGCTGGGAAGTGTGAGGACATGAGCGTTGAATCAAAGTGCCTTGTTGTGCAAGGAAGGAAAGAAAACGAGAGTCCTTATATTCCATTGCATTATCTGTGCGAAGAATTTTGATTTTGCTAGAAAATTGTGTTTGAATCATATTTGCAAAATCAACATATATTTGATATAAGGAGGAACGATTTCTGAGAAAGTAAATCCAAGTGAATCGAGAATAATCATCAATAAATAACACAAAATATCGATAACCATTAACAGTAGGACATGGAGCAGGTCCCCAAATATCAGAGTGAATTAGGCCAAAAGGTTTATCACATAAAGAAGCAGATTTAGGAAAGGACAAAGCAGGTTGTTTCGCCATTTTGCAATGTAAACAATCAAAAGTATTAAACTGAGAAACATTGTTTAAAAGACCAGTAGAAGTTAAACTACGAAGTTTATTAGAGGATGCATGACCTAAACGAAGATGCCACTGAAATAGAGTGTTATCAGTGACGGGAGCAGAGATGGCTGGAAACACAGGAGAATGTTGTAGGGATGTGAGCTCAAATAATCGACCCACCTTCCGTCCCGTACCAATCACTTGTCCCGTCTGAGAATCCTGAACCTGACAACCATGAGAGGAAAAAATAATAGTAAGTCCGAGATCACATAATTGACCAACAGAAGCTAGGTTGAATGTGAGATTTGGGACATGATAGGTGTTGGAAAGTTTGATGGTGGGTGTATTAACGGTGCCAATGTGGGAAATAGACATGGAATTACCATCAGCAGAGTGGATCGGGGGAAGTGATTGAACAGGAATATGAGATGATAATAAGGAAATGTCAGAAGTCATGTGATTACAACAGGCAGAGTCAAGGAGCCAAGAGGTACCTGGGGTGACAGCAAGAGTAGTAGATTGGGAAGAGATCACCTGTTTCAGTAAATCATGAAGATCAGTCAACTGAAGACTCGAAGGTTCAGTGATGTCAGATGTAGCAGCAGCAACAACAGATGAAGAACCGGCTTTATGGGAAAATTTGGGTTTGTGTGAATGACCAGGAGGGCGGGGTGGGCGTGTTGGACAATTATCCAAAATATGACCTCGTTTGTGACAATACCTGCACTCAATAGTAGGACAGTTAGCAAACTTATGACCATGAAGTTTGCAATTCTTACAGAAGATGGTCTCATTAGCTTGTCGGAGATGAGTAGTTGCAAGGGCGACATCAGAGTGCAGGGAGGAGACAATGCCAAGTCTTTTCTCCTCAAATAAGATTTCTTGAACAGCAGCATCAAGAGATGGCAGAGGATTACGATGTAACAGAGCAGCACGAACGGATTCATATTCTGGTCGGAGACCCATTAATACTTTGATGAGACGAATATGATCAGGGCTAATTTTTGCTTGATCCAACTGAGTCCAAATAGGCTGAAGGGTGGCGAGATATTCATTCACAGATTGTCCCATTTCCTGATTGAGACTAACAAGTGTAGAGTGCAGCTGATAATAATGAGCCAGTCCTATAGACTGAAAACGTGTGTATAGAAAATCCCAGAGTTCTTTTGCACTATCAAAGGCATCAAACTGAGTGTGGATGGCTGGAATAGAAGTATTACCTAACCAAGTGATAATTTGGTGATTTTTGCTGTCCCAATCCTCAAGTCTTTCAATGTACTGAATATCCTCTGCACTGGTTTCATGGACAATAGGTTTGACAGGTTTGGTAATATCTCCCGTGACGATACGCCATAATTTTCGACCTATTAGAAAACTCCTCATTTGGTGGGCCCAGGTAATATAGTTTGTGCCATCAAGGATGGTGCTAATGGGGCGAGCTACGTCATTTTTCTCCATCTCGTCGGACAGAGGGGGCGGAATTAATCTCACGGCTGATTTCAAGTGGTATACAGGAATACAGGAACACAGATTTCAAGTGGGCTAGTGGGCTAGTGGGCTAGTGGGCTAGTGGGTGTCTAAAAACGTGGAACTTGGCAGATCTGGACCTTAAACGATATGGGTACAACAATTTGAAGCCAATCGAAGAAATGACTCGTGGGTTTCACCGCCACGGCTCGCCAGAAGTGACGGAGAGAAAGTGGGTTCGTGAGTAACACCTTGAACGTGAGGGTGTCTGCTCGTGTCAACGTGAATTCATAGGTCTTCGCGGACGGACAGACAGAGATTGAGGTAGAGATCGCAAGGTCTTCGCGGACGAACAGGGGCTGACGAATCGGAGGAGATCTGGAACGGTCGACGATGGCGGACGAACAGAGATGGAGATCTGGGTATTTATGTCTTTGAGTAGCAGACGAACAGAGGTAGACGTAGAGATCTGTAGATCTGTATCAGTTTCGTCTACAAAACTAGTCCTCGCCGAACAATGGCTGAGGCGGGCGAGTAATGGTTGAGGCGAACGAATCAGAGGCTGAGGCAGAGATCTAAGATCTGGAACAGAGGCTGAGGCTGAGAACTGAATGGAGGATGAGCAAGGGTCGACGGCTGAATGGAGGACAAAACAGAGTTTTCCGGCGACAAACAGATTAGGGCTCTGATACCATGTAACTTTATTGATTTTTCTGTATTTCTCATATCAAATATTACAGCATACATGTATATTTATACACAAAATTAAGGTTAAATAAGGGAAGAATAATAGTGTTAAATACAGCATAATCTCCTCCATGATATTTGAGCATAATCTCCTCCATGATATTTGAGCATAATCTTCTCCATGATATTTGCTCTAATTTCATTAATAAAAAATATTGGTAACGTAACAATCAAGTATGTAAAAGCCCACATGAATTAAGAATTATTTTGAAAAAATTGTCAATATAAATTCAGCTCTAACAGTCATGTGTGTTTATTTGATGACCAAACGATCTTGGATTTAAATCTTTTATTCCATTGTATACTAAAAAGAAGTCTCTAAACTAAAATATAATAAAATTTAAGGAAATTTATTCAATGGGCGTTTTGGATAAGGAATGCATTAATGTTTAGTACGAGTATTATTTTTTAATATATGTTATAGTTTGAGTCATAATAGTATGTGTTTGTGGTATAGATTATTTTAGTTTGAGAATGAAATAATAAACACCGTAGTAAATAGGATATTTTAATTTTAGTTATCTGAGCCTTTCATTATCAGATTTCGCTATGAATATCTGATGCATTGATTAGTTAACTAAATTAGATATTGGATATTGGACCATTATAATAGCACAAGTTATTTCAATTTGATTGCTCATGTCTATGATAACATATATATATATAATAATCCAATCAATTTAGATTTTGTATGCATGGCAACATAAGTTGGTCTAATTAGATTATTACACCATTATATATCTATTTGGTGCATGCACATTAATTCAATCAAATAGCATCTATATTTGATGGCATCAGCTGGACGATAATTAGATTTTGTTATCACCGTATAGTTAATCTAATTATAAGTAAGAGAAAAAAATTTAAAAAAATAAATCTCTTTAGACTTTGGATGCTTCTTGAGACTCAAATTAGACTCATTATATATTTACTACTTGAAGACCTACAAAAACCTATACAACATTAATTGGCCTAATTTTTGCAAGCAAACAAAAAGTAGAAGATCCAATCTTGAGAACAAGTTAAAAGATTTTGTTCAGTGCATTTTTATAAATCTTCCTCATCAAATTCATAAATAATATAAAATATGCCAAATACGAATTCAGCTTAGGTTTCGTTGCTTCTGAACTTCACCAGGGACCAAGACATGTTGCTTTAGTCTTTGACTCCCTCATCAGACAACAAGATTCTTTTATTTAATCGTTTGAAGGTTTAAATATTCCAACGTAAGTAAGTATATATGTTAAAACAGTAATTAAGGAAAGAGAACATGTTAAACACAAGGTATTTGGGATAAAAAAAGATGAATTTTAAACCCTCTGATTGTCATAGGAGTTACATTCCAACAAGAAGCTTAATAGTTGACTGCCTCAATAAATAGGCACTTAATATTATTATGGCCTTTTAGAATCACAGTGACATGTTTCATGATTTTTGTATATCTGGTAAGATATAACATTAAGGATATATGTGGTAGTTTTCTTGCTCACCATTATTGGCTCGTGAATTGAATTTATTGATCCCTATGAAGTTTGGGAGTTAGAAATTATATATGTTTGGTTAGGCACACGGCCAACTTTATTTATCTCAAACTACAAACTGTCTTAACCCTTCCAAATTATATAACTCTCGAAATTTACCCTTTTTTTTTTAGAAAAAAGAACCACACGATATGTATGGCTTTCAAATTTTTATTTTTATGTTAAAAAAAATCTTAAATGAAACTGAAAAGGATCAATGCACGAGTATATATAATTCAATTAACACATGTATCTTATCAAAATCGAGGGAAGAGATTCAATCCTTCATTCAACATATTATCAAAATAATAATAATGATAAATAGGTATCGAAGATTTCTTGAACTTCTAGTTTATATTTACATTGATTCCTTGTATGTTGAAAAAGATGAGAAAGCATAAAACTGACCTGTTAGCTTTAAAATTAAACTCTATGTGTTTAGCATGTGTCTAGACTTTTAATTTTTATGTATAGTAGGTAGGTTAGCATACTTAGCTAATTATGTTTTTTACTCTATACCTAGGGTAAGGTTTTTAGGATTGGAATTGCCTAACTCACTTATCTAAGTTTGAAATTATTGTTATAGAAATATAGAGGTTGTTAGATATAATTATATTAAATTTGCCTTCAACCATCATCATAAATAACTTTTGAGTCAATTGATGATTTAAGATCGTATATCAAAGCATGTTGTTTAAGGATGTTCTGTGTTCAGACCCTTATTGTTTCCTTTTTATTTAATATTGATCTTCACTTGTTGAGCTTTCTTGATATTTCAAGCTATAAGAGAGGTAATTGTTTAAGCTTCTAAAGGTATCTCAAAACTAAGAGATGGTTAAATAGGCGTTGAATTTGATTCATGTTTTTTTTAGAGTCCATTAGAGTAAAATTATAGTGGTAACTTGATCACGAGGTGACCCTTATATGCTTATGGGTCACATGTTAGATTACGTGTGGGTCTAGTGTTCACAAAAGTAGATTGTTGTCATAAAGTGACCTGCAATTACCTGTGTGACCTGCAATTACCTAAACGTTAAAAATGTTGTGAATTTCCTTTTTCTCTTATTATATCTCTTTATAACATTTTCTTTCTCTATTTGTAAAATCGCACTTATTTTACTTCTTCAAAGCACGTACATCAAGTCAACTTATTTTATCATAGTTATTTTGTCATAAACTTTGAGAAGATTTTGAGTTGTTAATTGATTGAAATATTGCACTCTATTATCTAAGGATTAGATACTTGAACATCCTCCATTTCATACAACTTGTCAATAGTGCACTTATTAGAGAATTGTCCATTATACATCTACCTAGGGTAACCCTTTGAATTTAATAAAAAAAAGTTAAAGATTTTTCTTAGAATCATCCAATAGTGATATTTTTACGTCCATAGAAATAAATTCAAAACTCAAAAGTAACCTATTTCAAATATGATATACATGTATGATCAACAAAGGTGGAAACCGTAGCTAACATAGAATGGAATGATGGTTCATATAGGAATATTATGCATCGACCCCAACAAATCAATCAAATATTCAATGGGGAAATGATGGAAGGGTTTTCCAACATCCAATGTCTCTATGACATTTTTGGAGATAGTAAAAGAAATTGGAAATTTAGCCAACAAAAGAATCTCGCGTGACATAATAAAATTCATGAAAACCAATTAGGGAAATTGTTGATGGGCGTGGGACAATTGTCATCAGGACAAGTATATATACACCATTGAGATTAAGTAAATATAAAAATAGACCATTCCAAGCATTAAATCTTGTGGAAATGAAGTGCAATAAATCAATTTTAACAAAAGGGAGAATCCTTTATCACTAAAATTGAGACCAATGGTAACCAAGAAAAATGATTTTGATTTGTATCTGTTTCTACAGAAAAGAAAAAAATGTTAGGAAACTGTACAAAAGCAATAGAGAAAGATGCGTAAAAAGCTATAAAACAAAATAAAGATAAAGATTCAAAAGTAGTTGCAATGTTTAGATGGACACTATATCCATTTATTCACTATGTGTCCACATTTAAATGTTCAACTAGACCCAGACACAATTTGACATACAACCCATATTCTTCCGTATATTTGTCCTTTTAAGTCAATATAGGTTAAGTCATTTGGTATCAAATCTCCAATTACTATCACTAACATTTAGCCATAAGAATCAAATTTGATATGAATGATTTAAAACTTTGATAATTAAAGCATGCAAACATAATGATTTTGTAGCCATTACCCTATTTTTATGGGTCAAATATGAAATTCAACTTCATGTTTATCTCATATGTTGCTTTTGATATATTAAATTCAACATTATATGCCGACTTAAATTATCAAAGTTAACAATATGCATAAAACCAATAGAAGCTAAAGTGAAAAATAGTCAAAACATGTTTTCTGACATCGAGAATTTTGTTAGTTTTTTATTACATAAATATGCTCACCAATGTTTTGTTTGTCTAAATTTATAGGAATTAGGCATTTGGATTACAACGAGCTAACTAGAGCGTAAAATGACACGTCGTGGCATTGCATGAGACTATAACCTTAGAGGAAGAAAATATGGTAGCATTGTGGCACTACAGTGTTGACATGCAAGGAAGACTTTGATTCTGGATAGCTTCATGAGCTTGTGATATGACGCTTTTTATATGCAATTGTGTTTTTTCGTAATTTGAGGAGGTTGATTAGAGTTGATTTAGAACTTCACAACAACGATTGATCAAAAGCCGATTTCTGGGCAGAGGTCACGAATTGGAGCTTTAAAGAGATTTGATGATTGAGAAGATCATTGAGAGTGATCTTGATTACGAGGATGCAGGTAAAGAGCCCGACTTGATTCTCTTTCCTTATTCGTTTATGATTTTTCTACATTTAAATACGATGTGGATTGTTTGTCTACAACGTATCTAAAGTGATTGAGTTATTTGTTCTTAGGGTTTCTATGTGGTTTTTAAATTGTTACAAAATGATTTAAATTTGTTGTTGGTTTGGTTAATCCATGAGTTGTTTTAGTATGTTTGTGTTTAATGTTTTTGAATAATTGACCACCATTTGAATAATATTTACTAGAAAAAAAAAACAACGTTAATTGATCATTAACAAAATGTATGAATGTTGCATCTAGTTGGTTAATTGCATCAAAATGAATTGATAATTAGGTGTTAGAAAAGGTCGAAATACTCTACCCAAATAGGTCGATAGTTAACATTAAATGGACTTAAGAGTTAAACAATTAATTTAGTTTATCATCTAGTTGTTATCCAACCTCTCAACTCATTTTTTTTAGGGTAATTACAACAGACACAATTTTTAAAATAATTACTAAGTATGTAGCAATATTTTAAAAAAATTGCCAATCTATCAAAATGACTTTTATTGTTAGACTCTTATGATTTATCATTGATAGATCAATATTTCTTACATGGCCTATTATTGATAGACCACTATAATTGATGGATTTTTTGAAAGATTTTTGCCATATTTCAATTTTCTTTTAATGTTTCTATATACTTAATTATTTTGAATCTAGTTGTTGTATTTTGAACTATTTTTCTTTTATTATTTAGAAATTTGAGAAAACCGTTGAAATAGCAAAATATTGGATAGCAAATAGAAAAGTAGCAAATCCAAAAAATAAATTGATTTATAGCAAACTCATTGATATTTTTTTTTTGAATTTTTTTGCCTGAGTGTAAAAATTAAATACATTGTATTTGTATAGGTAAAAAAACCATGCAAAATACCACAAAACCCGAATACAATGTATTTGTAAATACATTCACTTTTGGTAAATTTTAATTAAATAAAAAATTATTCTCTTGCAACAAAAGATTGCACTAACATCTCCTAAAGATATGACTTTATTTCCAACTAGATTTGCGAATTATTAGGATTTAAATCAATTAATTCACAATTTTTTATATTTCATATTATGTATTAAAACTTTATTAAATAATATATATTACATATTATGATTTAAATCAATTAATTCACAATTTTTTATATTTCATATTATTTATTAAATAATATATATTACATATTTTTAATAACAATTTGAATCTACATTTTATATCATCTCCTAAAATCGTTAATTTGAATTCAAATTTTATCTCGTATTCCTAAAATAATGTTGAAGATAAATTCAACTATTTCACATTTTTTATTCTTCAAACTATTTATCAAAAAATAGACATAAATAATATATAATACATATTTGATATTTATTAACATTTTGGGTATGTTTGGAGGTGGAGTTTTAGGGGAAAAGGATTAGCAAATTGAGTCGAATCTTGTTTGGCCCAAGGGTTATGATAAATGGGGATTAAAGTTATCATAATCCTCAAATAACCTTATATTTTCTTATCTTTTCCTTTCTTCCAATCCTATATTATCTTACCCAAATAAGCCAATCCAAATTCTATTGTTGTTTTTTAAATTACTACAATCATAACTCTTCCCCCAAACACATATTATTATAACACTACTATCATAATCCCTCCCTCAAAAACATATTATCATAACACTACATTTCATATTCCTTCCCCCAAACACATATTACCATTACACTTACCAATAATAACTTTTCCTCCAAACACATATTATCATAATCCTAGTATTATTATAATCTTCTTCCCCATAACTCTTTCCCTCTCCCAAACGCACCCTTTGGGTTTAGAAATATATATATCTCACTCAAATTTTATAACTTAATTTTAAATCCAAATTTTACAACTTAATTTTAATTCGTTAGTTTAAACATCTAAAATTATGCTAAAGATACCAAACTTAAATTTGAGTTAGATTATCATCTTTAAAATAATGTTAAAGGTAACAAACTTCATTTACAACAACTTCATCTCCAAAATTTGGTTGATTTAACAATAATTTCATAAATAATACATAGCTGTTATTTTGAATTCAAATTTTATACATTATCCCTAAAATGATACTACAAATAACGAATTAATCGGATGATTCAAATGCTAAAAATAATAATTCAAATTTATTAGTTTTAATTTGTTTTGATAGTCACCAAATTTATTTATTTATTAATAAAAAATTAATAAATTCGATTTAATCCAAAATATTTCATTTAGCTTCTTAAGAATATTTTTATGGTTAGTAAATAAATATATTTCACTAACCTACTTGAAAATATTTGTTTGAAAAATATAAGGGAAGTATAAATTTGAATATATTTAATTTGTTCTATTGTTTATCTTTTTTTAATTTAACAAAATTGATTTATTGATTAAATCAACTAGCTTTGATTGCTTTGATTTTCTATAGAATTACAATGTATTTGTACATACTACATAACAATACTATTCTTTCCATATTAGATCCACAGTTACTTGATATAATGTATAGCATATGTTGCTGACACAATTACATTGTAATTTATACTTTTAAATAATGTGATAAATTATTCGTTCTTTATCATGATTCAAATATATTTTTATTTATTTACTCATATGATTATATGCTTTTTCAAATCCAAAAAACTTAACATTAAGATGGATTTATTATAAAATCAAGAATAAGAATGATTTTCTAAATAGTGTTATTGAATCATACTAACATTTGTTTAACTAATCAAACTTTATAATAGCCAATAGAATTAAAATTTCCTCGAACATGATATATGTCGAGTATGAATGATGTCATAAACAACATATTTGGAACACACACAAAAGGAAAAAAATTTGTAGTATCGTTCCATTGAGTATATGATAATTCATATATTCCAAATAAAGTGAATAGCTCAAAAAATGAAACAAGATATTGGAAATAGCATGAAGACACTGTATTCTGCAAACAAAATTCAAATTTAGTAAATCTTAACTAAATCTGCTATTTTGTTGCTGGACAAGATTGCAACAACCTCTGCTATAGTAATGGCAAATGTATATACAAGATTTTCATTTTTGTTATATTTTAAACAATCTATTAAATAATACACAATAAATATTTTTAATAACAATTTGAATTTAAAATTTAAATCCTCCCCTAAAACAATGCCAAATATAAATACAAGATTTTTAGGTTTTTTAATATTTTAAACAATTTATTAAATAATACATGACATGTATTTTAATAACGATTTGAATTTAAATTTTAGAATAGTAATTATGCATTTTTGCAATTATTTGAATATTTTTCTTTTAAGTTTTGAGAAAAGAAAAGAAAAAGATTAGGAGAGAGAGAGCAGCATTCACAGGAGACAAACTGATTTATGGCGTGCTCAAACGAATATGAATTCAGCCTCCTTCTACCTCTTCCCAATAGAGGGAGATTTTTTTTTTTTTTTTTTTTTTTGCAAACAAGAGAGGAAAAAAGTGCGACCGACGGGGCGGAAGACGTCAAAGTTTTGATGTAAGCGACAACGGGCTTTTTCGAGTAGCGGTTGACGATGTCCAACATTGGTTGTGGGTTTGCGACGGGTTTCCCGGTGAGTCTTGTCATAGATGTTCATTTTTCTATTGTGGTTCTTCTTGGGGTTGCAGTTTCTATTGTGGTTCTTCTTGGGGTTGCAGTGAGTTGTTCGACACGTGAGTCTCCGATCAGCAGAGTTTTGATTTGTGTCAAATGTATGAAGACTTTGAAGGGTTTGAAGGGAACAAAGTTGGAAACTAGTTTTAATTGTTTTTGTCTGAACGTTTGAATGCCTGAACGTGTACGATTTGGAAAAGATATGAAACGGCTGCATAAATTATATGGAGCTTTGATGGTGATGGATCTTAATTGTATGTTAAAAGTTTTATTTAATTACAGAGTATTTGAGGTTTTTGAAGAATTGTATTTAGGATTCAAGTTATTCATTTAGGTAGGAGCATTTAAGACATTGTATCAATTTTCTTTTATGTTTTGTGTATTTTGCTATTTTGTCAATTTAAAAATAAATTTACCATTTATCCGATTTACCTTTCTTCTTTCGGCCCTAGAAATTTCTAGTTTCTCAAAAGAAAGACCATGGACTACAACCAACATATCTGAGCCCAATGCCCAATGGCCGAAGCCCAAAGCCCAATCCATCTCCGTCTCGCCTGTACGATGAACAGCTTCATCAAGCATCTCTTCTCCAAATTTCCAGCTTCCCCAAACCCCTTTTACTGTCTTTCTTCCTCCCTCCACAATTCATCATAAATCTCAAACCCTAATTTCTCTCCTACTCTCATACTAAACTCCCATGAGAACCCCATTGATTCTCCTTCTCTTCTCTTTCTCTTCTTTTTGAAGCTGTTCCAGCTCCCAAAACCCATCTTTTCTTTTTTGGGTCTGTTAGGGATTGTATAGCCTCTCCCTGCAATGGCTCTCCCGCCGGTAGAGTGTATGTATGTCGTAGAAAGCAATATTCGAGAATGGAAGTCCGGAAACTCCAGCTTTAGGGTTCCTCAACCTGTCCCCGTGGTTCGCTTCCTTTACGAGCTCTGCTGGACCATGGTTTGTACTTAAATTGACATATATTTATCCATATGTAGAACTTGTGTTTTTTTGCGACTTTCTAGTGTTTTATTTTTGGGCATATTATTAGTGCAATCATTTGGTTATTAATATTAATTTGTTTATGTGACTCTACTGAATTCAGGTTCGAGGGGAATTGCCATTTCAAAAGTGTAAAGCAGCATTGGATTCAGTTGAGTTCTCGGAGAAAGTGTCTGCAGAGGAGTTAGGATCAGCTTTTGCTGATGTTATTACCCAATTGGCTCAAGATGTTAGTATTTAGTTTTACAATATTTCCCCGTTAGCAGCAAGCTTTCTTTTCATCTTCTTTCCTTTTTTTTTTCCTGATTAGAACATCTAGCTTCATTTTTTCCAATTTATGCTCAAATGGATTTTTGAAGTTTCAATTGTTAATACTGTCCTCGCTAAGGTGAATACATAAATTTTTACCGATTTGAGAATAACTCAACTAGTTAAAACATATATATTTGAAGTTCCTCATCTTAAACCTATTAGAGGATAAACAATTGTCAATTGTAATATTTTGATTTGGTTGAAAGTCTTGTATTTGCAAAGTTTTCTCTATGTTTCATTTGAATTGTATGTTATTCATGTTATTGATGGAAAAAATATACTCAAACGTGAGAAGTTCTATGCATATTGAACTAAATTTGCTCAATTTGCAGATCACATTAGCGGGAGAGTATCGTGCTCGGCTTTTAAAATTGGTGAGTATATAAACTATAAGAGATTATGATTATTGTCTCATGATGTAGGGTAGTTTTGTTTTGTTCTCTCTTTTTTTTTTTTTTTTTTTTTTGACTAGGCAAGAAATAACAAAATTCATTAGAAAGCCAAAAGAGGGGTGTACAAGAAATGGAGAAGATATACAAAGGAACTGCAAAAAAGAAGAACCAACTATTTTTCATATATCCTTACCATTATGTTCGTTTTTTCAATTTAATCACACAGACATGGTGGTAATCTCTCAAGGCTCCCATTTGCCGACATGTTGGATGAATGTGGTGGCTTTTGGCATCGCTTGTGGTCTACGCGTTGCAAAGTTGGCTAGATTAGTTTGTAATTACTTCTTTCAGATCTTCTGTTTCCTTCTTGCTGGGCACAAGGAAACTAGATCCCATTATGGGGTTCTTCGTGGCAATGTTGGGGTATTACATCATTCAAGTAAATAAAACTAGGTTGATGATTGGCCCAAGTAAAATATATAGGCCTAAAGTATGTACCCATCCTGAATATTCATTCCACATAAACAGTAAAAAGTAAAATTGCAACTATACCCTTGTACTTCCTTCATACGAGGATTAAAATTAACTGGAGTAAATGTTAGATCTTAGGGATAAACTGTGAGCAACATAAGCTTGACAGACGGTTTAGTGTTATAGTGAAGATAAGGAAGAGATTAGCTTCGTGGAAGAAAAGCTTCTTCTCTAAAGTTGGGAGGTTGACGTTTATTAGATTGGTATTGAGTGGAATCTCCATTTATTACTTTTCCTTCTTTTGGCGCTTGTCTTTGTTTTCAAGAGCATTCAGAAGCTTATGAGAGATTTCCTCTATGATGGGATGAAGAAGTTTCGTTTGGTTAGCTGGGAAGTTGTTGGGAAACCTGTTAATTGGGATTGGGGGGTGAGGGGGTTACGCAACAAAACTCTGTTGGCTAAATGGTTTTGGTGTTTTTCCCTTGAGCTCGAATCCTTGTGGTAGAGAATTATTGTGAGCAAATATGGTCCCCACCCTCGTGCGTGAGTGGTGAATGGGTTAAAGGCATGCATTGAAATCTGTAGAAAGATATTTCTATTCACTCCCATCTTTTTCCCATCTTGTATTTTGCTTGTTGGGAGAAGGTAAGGAAACGTATTTTTGGAAAGATCTTTGGTTGGGGTGATAAACCCCTCTCTTTTGCACTTTCTAGGTTATATCATTTGTCCTCTCTGAAAAATTGTTTTGTGTCAGACTCTTTGGCTGGGGAATTCTGTTTCTTTCTCCTTCGGTTTATGTTGGCTGTTGTCCAATAGGAAACAACAACAGTGACCTTTTTTCTTTTCTTGAGTGAGGATTTTGACTTTAGACAGAGAAGAGATGTTTGTATTCGGAATTCTAACCACCCTTTGGAGAACTTTACTTGTAGGTTATTCTTTAGGATTTTATTGAATCTGTCTCCTATCATTGAGTTGGTCTTTGATGTTTTACAGAAGATTAAGATTCCAAAAAAAGTTAGGGGTGTTTGGTGGCTCATAATGGGATGTGTTTGTAATGTAAAGTAATTCAAAATCCATGTTTGGATTGAGCGCTTTGGGCCTCATTTGTAATGTAAAACTCATTCTGTTCTGACAGTTTTTAATTCAATTATTTTCTCACGAAGGGGTAATTGTTGAGGGGGCAACAAGCTCAAAAAACAAAAGGGTCCTTAACCAGAAACCTAAAGCTCACGAACTCACAATGGTTAACAAAAAAGAAAAGAAAAGACTCTCTTAGTACCAATGGTTAGCACTCCCATGGTTAACATTTTACCTAGTTGGCCCCTCTTTCTTTGGGGCGTAGTTTTTTGTATGCCACACATTCTTTTCATTTAATGTCAATGAAAGCGGTTGTTTCTTTTTTTTTTTTTTTTTTTTTCTTTTTTAAAATCCTATTGGCTCTAGAAAAAGACCAAATGCTCTTATAATGTAAGACTAAATATGATAGAACTCTGTACATTATTTTTAGTCATGTTGATTGAGATTGTATTTTGATGTTTGGTCCCTTTTAATATCTCTCTTTGAACATTGATGATGAGTGTCTTTTGTAATTATTCGTGTGGTAATATCTACTGGGTTGGAGACCCTTTGTTTGACTATGAATAATAAAATTATAATAAAGGACAAAAGACGGAAGCTCCCTTATTCACATACATGCTATGACAATTTTCACTGAACCATTTTCTAATTATATTTCTCAACAACTACCATCAATTGCAGTTCTAATTTATAACCTTCATTGTTAGTAGAGGCACTTGTCCTGGGCTCTGGTTGTAATAAATTTCATTTCACATAATGAAACTTTGCTGTCAATAGTTAAAAAACTGATTATTTGATAATGGAAATTTGCAAACTTCTCTTTGGTGCACCAAATTCTGTTATGTTCTTTTGTACTTTTTCATTGCTCATCCTCTTCATGTACTATATTTGGTATAGTGAGTTACTTGTTATTCTGTTTTTCAGTACCATATATTTTCCTTTTTATCATTACCTTTTTTGTTTAAATAATAATTGTTACTCATATTGCCAATTGGATGCTGTATTCTGTATCTTCTAGGCTAAGTGGCTGGTGGAATCTGCATTAGTCCCATTGAGGCTTTTTCAGGAGCGATGTGAGGTAATATTTTCATATAAAATTTATCTTGTTTGTATTGCATTCTTGTTTAGTTGTTTCACTGTAAATTCTGTACCTATGCTCTTTTTAACTGTGGGTCTCAATGTTTGCTGCACTGTGTCATGTATTAATGATTTTTTAAACTGAATTTGCTTGGTTTTAGGAAGAATTTCTATGGGAGGCTGAAATGATAAAAATTAAGGCGCAGGAATTGAAGAGTAAAGAGGTAAGTGATAGTTGTAATAAGATTCAAGCTTCGTTATAGATAATGCTGCCTGGTCTTGGATATCAGTTCATATGATATTATTTTCCTTTACCATCTATTTAATTTCTTTTTATGCAGTTGGTTGCTCAATTTTGCACCTGTTCACACTTTCTACTCGCATAATACTGCTAATGTATTAATTATTCTTCCACTTGTAACCATAGCAGGATCTAGATTTCTGTTTAAATATTTTTGAAGATAATGACATCAATTTGCAAAAACTTCTCTATGTACCTCATGAACTTGAAAAAGCTTCAATTTCAGCATAGAGGCCAAACCTTTTATAGTGATTCTAATATACAGTCATTTGGTTGATTTCAGGTTAGAGTAAATACTCGTCTTTTATATCAGCAAACAAAGTTTAATCTTCTGCGGGAGGAAAGCGAGGGCTATGCCAAGTTGGTATGCTATTGATTAAATACTTGATCCGTCCTTTTTCCTTGTGATTTTCTTCTTAATTTGTTCATTTTTGCCTCGATCAATGAGAAGACTTGCTCTCTCAATGTTGAAAGAGTGTAATTACTCAACAGTTTGGTTCTTAAAACATTTCCTTTCTTTAAACAGCTGGAAAAATGAATTAAAAAAGGCTTAAGCCAAAGTAAATAACCTAAATGGATGAAAGAGATAAAATGTTAAATTTTCCTTTCTCCAAAGAGGGGTCTAACAAAAGTCTTCCCATCTTGATTGATAAAAGTAGAGTAGCTGTGAAACACTCGTGTTCGGTTAAGTTCTTGGGTTTACAGAGTTGAACTGATCCAGCCCACCTCACAGTAATATATAATCATAGGGTAATTGACTACCCATAACCGACCTTGTTAGCTAAATGGCTCTGACGTTTTTACTATGAGCCTGATACCCTAAGACACGAAGTTATTGTAAGTTGATATGATACGACCTTGAATGGTATTTGGGGGCACACACATCTTTGGAGAGGTATTGCGCCAGAGCATCGTTAGAGATTTATGCAACTACTGGAATTTGTGGCATTATGGTTAGAGAGCAATAGTAGTGTTTTTGCTAGGATGTCCAGGAATATGATGCATTCCCTGAAATCTTGATAGAACTCCTGGTATATTTTAAACTAGCTTCATTTTAAGAGAGTTGTAGAGTTTTTCCTTTTAACCTTTTTATTAGATGAAGTAGGATTCAGTATTTCTGTCTTTCTCATCAGTCAAATTTATACTTGTTTTTGATAAATCGAAGGGGCGTTTGGCTCACAGACTTTCAAGTTAGTGCCCCAAACAGCCCAAAGAGGGATTTTTTTATGAGGAGAACAAGATCATGAGATGCATAAATTTTTGGACTTGATTTGTCCATTTTACTCTTATTCTGGTCAATGAATGTAATTTTCTCAATATGTATTATACTTTTGCAAATTAGTACTTGATCTACTCATGATTTTCAACAACCGGAAGGCTCTTATTCATTAGCCCCTTGAGGGGGAGGGGTCCTGAACCCTTGTCCTTAGGTTGTTCTTTAGTTTTTCATTGCAATGTACATGGTTGTCGCTTATAAAGAAAGATGTCTCAGGTAACACTTCTTTGCCGGGTCACCGACGCTTCAAATAAAAACTTTCCAGGCTCAACAATTGGTATTATAAAGGTTGGTAGTAAACTTCCATTTTGAGTCTTTTATCATTAATTATCTCTAGCACACCGATAGACATTGATATCAAATTAGTTATTCTTCTATACAAATATATACTATATAATATATAGTATATAGTATATTATAGAACTTTTCCAATTTATTGATCTTTAAGCTTTCTACAGTCATTGATTGGGCACTTTGATCTGGATCCAAACCGTGTTTTTGACATTGTGAGTCAATTCTTTTGTTTATTTTACATAATCTTTGATTTGCTGTTTTCCTTTTACCTCGTTCATTATTTTTTGTAACGAAATTTCCTGCCAAATTTTCATCTTTTTGATGTGTTTATATCAGGTTTTGGAGTGTTTTGAATTGCAGCCAGAAAATAGTGTTTTTGTGGAGCTAATTCCAATATTTCCTAAGGTAAAGATGCTTATGAGTCATGACAAGTTGATGTGGATAATCTTGCTAACACTTGCCAATAAACAGACTCTTTAAGTTTCTCATGATGTTGTATATTTTTTGGCAGTCCCATGCTTCACAAATCCTTGGATTCAAATTTCAGTATTATCAGCGCATTGAAGTAAATTCGCCAGTTCCGTTTGGACTTTATAAGCTTACAGCGTTACTAGTGAAGGAAAATTTTATTGATCTTGATAGCATGTAAGTACAGATACATATATGTATTAAATGTTAGTGATATGAAAACTTAGGATTTGAAAATTAGGAACCTAATTGGTGAACCCTTAATATCAAATTCTACCTTTGAAAATTAGGAACCCAATTGGTGAACCCTTAAATATCAAGTTCTACCTCAAGTCAATTTGACAAAAATCCAAAAGGAAGGACTAGAATTGTATTACCTTTTGATCGATGACCAAGAGATAAGACTGGAGGTTTGAACACTCCACAAGCAAGATAAACTTATCTTAATGCTCAAGCATGCAATCCTCTAGATCAAGTTGGTGACGAATCTTCGTCCTCAACACAAAGGAAAATCTCATTTCAAATTCAATATGTCAAAAACTCCTTTAAACAACCTAAAGGCAAGACTTAATAACCTCCCAATAAAATCCTAATACATCGTAAAAAGACTAAATTGACCTTACTTAAATGTTATTTAAAAGGATAAAACTGGAAAATATTAAAATTACATCACAAATTATTAACTAAGATCTAATTAATAATTTGATGTTTGACTGGTTCATATCAGTTAGTTTCAATTTAATGCAAGTCATTTTCTCAAGGGATCAAACCTGATATTTGTTAAATTGCCTCATTGTTGTTTTCCCATATCATATAATTTACTGTCTATTTTAGAACTTCAAATTATAGCTGTAAACAAAAAAATGTTAATTATCAAAATTGCCACTTTTGGATCATAGAATCTAATTTCTTTTTGAAAACAAATATGCTTAACAAATATCGATAAATCCATTTAATTCAGTGAACTTGTAAACATAAATAGAATCAAGATATTTGTTTCTTTTTTTTTTTTTTCTGGAAACAAATAAGCATACCCAACCGTAACCAACTTTACCTTCCCTTTTGATAATTTGGAAATTAATCCAAGCCATCTTTTAACAAGGAATGTTCCATCCAATGTCTCTATCATTTTCTATATCTGTTTTCTCTCCATTGTTGTGCATTATCTGGTGTTTTAATTTTGAAATTTTATTTTGAATAGTCTACCTATAATTTTTAAATATAGACTTTTATTTACCTTAGATATGCGCATCTACTTCCCAAGGAGGATGAGGCATTTGAGCATTATGGTTCCTTTTCTTCCAAACGACTTGACGAGGTACTGCTATTGAGAGTAAATATTAATTAGCATTATTTTTAGTAGTCACTTTGTTCATTCACTTTTTTCCCGTCTTTGTTGGCATCTTGATGGGCTACTTTGTGTACTGAGTATATAATTTTTTTTGCTTGTTTGAATCAACTAGATAATTATTTTTGTCATTTTTTTTGGTACAAATCCTAAATGTTGTTTTTGATGAGAGATGATGGATACTGGAGGAAGTAAAGTGAGTACTTATTGAAGCCTGTAAGATGAAATACCAATAAGTCCCGACATAAGTACAAGAGATGAAATGGTGAATGTCAGTCTCAGGAGCAATTTTGACATGGAGTTGGGGTATTTGGGGTGTTAAAAGACTTGAGAACCCTACCAACTAGAGCAAAGTTAGAGAACAACTAGATGGGACTTCAACTCGAGCAAAACCCAAAATGAAAAGAAAAGAAGTTTCCACTGCAATAGCCCACAAAGATTGAGCGTGAAACTGAATGAACGGCCAACTAAAAAATGATTAAGCTCCAAAACTAAAGAAGATACCTGCTTCCTCGAACAAGTCACCTAAGAACAAACTTCCAGAGGGTAAGAATATAGTTTTGAATCATCAACTATCAAAGAGGAGTAGGACAGGTGAAGCAAAGATTTGAAATATAAATCCCCAAAATCAAGACCCCTATACTGATGAAGAACGAAGCTAAGCAAACCTTCTTCTTAGGACAGAACAAAAGTTCCCATTTGGCCCAAAAAGATAAAACAATCATAAGATCTTTCTAAGTGATATGGAAGCGTTTATTTTTTTTTGGGATACCGGGGGATTGATCCTTTGCTAGTTTCTTGTTTATATCATTTTACCCCAATATGGAGCTTTCCTTCTTTATCACTTGGTTTTCTTGTCGATTGCTTGATAGTTAGACGATGGATGTCATGGTTCTCTTATCAATGGTTTTTTTATTTGATCAAGAAAGTTTGTAGGAAGTGTTCAAAATTTCCTGCATTGGAAGTGTTAGTGATATATAATTAAATTTGCCTTCAACCATTATCTTAAGCTTTTGGGTGAATTAGTGATCTAATATGGTGTTCAAGTCCTTGTATTGTCGTTTCCTCCTCAATTGGGCCTTTCAAATATTTCAAGTCCACAAGTATGGGGGAGCGTTACTGATTTATAATTAAATTTGCCTTCAACCATCAACTTAAGCTTTTGGGTGAATTGGTGATTTAATAGAAAGGAGTTTCTCAAATATGTTCACTCTCTTCAACAAAGGCAATAAAATCGTTGTCCACAGTTTTTGGGTATTGTTCACAGAAAATTCAATGCCCCTTCTGATTGTAACATCTTTACCATTGATTATGAGTGTGTTGGATTCCTTCATTTTGACTTAATTTGTGATAATTGCCCATAGCAATATCATAATGATCATGCAGGGTGTACAATAATCAAGCACATGTTTGGAGAGATCATAAATGCGTTCATTGTTTTCAAAAGAAAAATACAATGTTCTGTATTTTGTTGGCTCAGGTTCAGACCTACTAACACCGGCTTTTAGAATCAATGCATTGATTATGTAATGATTCGGAGATTCTTAATGTTACGTTTTTGTTTTGTGAGCTGGAACTTTTTCAGCGAATTTTTGTTTGGAAGGGTTTCTTGGGAGTTTTAGAGGTCCTCTGGTGCATTTTAAAGTCATAAAAATGTGCCCTTTACTGGAGCAAGAGTACTGACCTGCAAATAGCTAGCCGTCACTTTGGTGGATTGGTTATTTTTAATTAGTTATTTTTATTTTTCCTTAAGAAGCATAGGAAGGATTTCGTTCCTAAAAGAATAATTATAATAAAATAAAACAGAGAACAGGGCAAGGGAACAACGACTCCCCTCCCTAAAACAAAGATTACATGAACACCTTCCTAATTCCAGTCTAGGTTGATAGGGTTTTCCATAGAATCCATACGATCCACAAAGAAAAACTTAACCTTTTCCCCCGGGGGTCCATAAAGAATTTCACGTAATATCGTCAGTTATCTTTCTTTGCTTATGCAAGTTCTAGTAAGCTGATTAAGCAGTGTACTTACACCCAATCCCCACCCCAACCCATCCTCAGCAGTAGACAAAATTCAATTCACTTGTTAGTTACTCCCTTAGGTAGGTAGACTGTTGGCGACATGGCAGTTTCTACACATAGAATGTGGGCCTTTTTAGATACTAGATAGAATTATGATTCCAGTACTTTTGGTGAGTTAGTAGTTTCACAAGGCCTTTGTAAATAACTTCACTTTTCTTTTCCTTTAGATGTCCATGTATTATGTGTACATTATCACGGGTCTGAATTAATTTCTACAGGCCAGCAGAATAGGTAAAATAAATCTTGCGGCAACTGGAAAGGACCTGATGGATGACGAAAAGCAAGGAGATGTCAGCATTGATCTTTTTGCTGCTCTTGACATGGAAAGTGAGGCAGTCAATGAAAGGTCTCCAGAACTGGAAAATAATCAAACACTGGGCTTGCTTACTGGATTCCTTTCTGTGGGTGACTGGTACGTAAAATTGAATCTGTAACATTTGTATGATGGTGATAACTGCTTGTGTCCTTCTATCTGTGTACTTGGTAGTAACAGTGGAGAGCCAACTTTGATGTTGAAATACACTTCTTTGGGTCAACATCTGTGCATGATTTCTTATAAAAGAACACTTGTATGCATAAGTTGGTTGGATCGTCCTTTCTTTCCTTCTTTCTACTACAATATGAATTTGATTATGTTAAACAGTAAAAAAGAGAACCCAAGGTTTTCGTAGAAAACCCTGTAGTAGGGAGAAAGACCACGATAGAGAGCCTCTTTTATTATTTTCACGCACAATGAAAGTTACAAAAGAAGACAACTTTATAGGCTCTAGCAGTCGTAATAAAAAAAGGAAATAAACTTTTAGGTAAAGTAAAATACTAAAATACCCTTGCGGCTATAAAACTATCAACACATCCCCTTATTTCCAACAGCTTACATGTTAATATAGCATACCAACTATTTTTCCCGATTGTATATGTTTGTAAAATAAAATAGAGTTTTCTCTTCTATCATTATGCTAAATTCCGTGCCTTAAAGAGTTAGGCTGTTGGGGATATGCCAATTGGGAATTCTTTCTATGATCTCTTTGGCTTTTAGGGATGTCTTATTTTCCTTTTGTTTTATTTTGTTTTTTCTGTTTTTTGTTTTTGTGTATGTATGCCTTTAGTCTGCAATCCAAGTTTCATATCCTATAGAAGAATAATTGAAGATGTCACCTCTTAACCAAGCTGAATGTAAACTTCGTTAGCTTTTTTCTTTTTCCTGACAGGTATCATGCACATGTACTGTTTGATCGTCTTTCGCCTCTCAATCCAGTGGAACTTCTGCCAATTTGTAACAGCTTGTTTAGGTAATTCTGATTTAATGCTCAATTATATTCATGTAAACATGTATATGAACCTCGATTCAAGCATCAGTTTTCTTTTGGTGTCTGCTTAGGCTCATTGAAGAATCAATCTCTTCTTCATACTCTATTGTTCGTCAGAATCCTCATCAGAGCTTAGGGGCTTCCACAGGAAGTAGTGTTGATGCTATTGAGACCACAAATTTGCCAGTTGGTGGTTCTTTTATAGATCTTCCGAGAGAACTTTTCCAGATGCTTGCCACTGCTGGACCTTATCTCTATCGTGATACAATTCTGCTACAGAAGGTAATGTGTTCACCACTCACTATCCTTTAATTTCCAACCTGTATTTCTTTTTATTCTCTCTCTTATTTATGTTTTTTAATTTTTGCAGGTCTGCAGGGTGCTGAGAGGTTATTATACATCAGCAATTGAATTTGTCAACAGTGTGGAAAGTGGTCAAAATCCTGAACTTGTAATGCCAGCTGGAAATCGGGTTCCTCATCTTCACCTAAAGGAAGCTAGGTTGAGGATTGAGGAAGCCTTAGGAACGTGCCTACTTCCTTCTTTACAGTTGATACCTGCCAATCCAGCTGTTGGTCAAGGAATATGGGAAGTAATGAATCTTCTTCCATATGAGGTAGATTTTTGAGTTGGTTCCATTTACTTCTATTGAATAATTTGATTATTAATAATTGAAAATCTTGAAAGTTGAAAGATTCCTGCTGAGTAAAATGTGACAGAACAAATAGTTACAAAAAGATTTTGTCAGTGATGTCCAAAGAGAAAATGTAGAACCTAGCAGTGGACCGTACATCACAGGAGTCCCTCTCCCATCTCCTAAAGGTTCTATTGTTCATTTTCTCTCACAAACATCTGAACATCCTACAAACCCCTGCTACCAGAAAACATCTCCTTCTCTTCAAAATGGCATTGGTGCTATTTTATGTTTATTCTATGTGCTTGATTCGTTAGCCTAATAATTTAATTGATCTTTTTTTTTTTTGTGTTATAGACCAAATCTTAGCCTAAGATTTTAATTGATCTTTCTTTTTTGTATTATAGTCCAAATCTTATTAGTGCTTTTGATATAAAATATCTTGCATTGCTAGGTGCGATATCGTTTATATGGCGAATGGGAGAGAGATGACGAGAAGATTCCAATGGTTTTGGCTGCAAGGCAAACGGCAAAGGTATTGTTTAATTGATTATTTCTTCTTGGTTTCTCCTCTATAATAGTTCAAAATCATGTTAAACCACAACCAACTACTTCTCAGTTGGATACACGGAGAATTTTGAAGCGGTTGGCTAAGGAGAACTTGAAGCAATTGGGTAGGATGGTTGCAAAACTAGCTCATGCTAATCCGATGACTGTCCTTCGGACAATAGTTCACCAGGTATTGTTTGATCTGGCTATACTATTTTCAATTATGTATATCTTGCTTTCCAATTTCTTAGAGTTGAGGTCATTCTTGAAATATCATTCTGCAGATTGAGGCATATAGGGATATGATTACTCCTGTAGTAGACGCATTCAAGTATCTGACTCAGGTATATACTATGTGTATTTCCATGGATACATTGTCTAAATTGTGAAGTACTATATTTTTGATATTTTTATAATAATTTCCCCCATATATTTTATGCAGCTCGAGTATGACATATTGGAATATGTTGTGATTGAACGTTTGGCGCAAGGAGGGCGTGATAAGTTGAAGGATGATGGCCTTAATCTCTCAGATTGGCTCCAATCATTAGCTTCATTTTGGGGTCACCTGTATGTTTCTCTTTTCTTTCCCATATAAAACATTTTTCTTTATGCTGATTTCTGCTGTTGAGGATGTGCTTTTACTTTTTAGGACACTTGCTATAAATTTTGTAAGGGTCACTTCAATTGTACAGTTGCCTATTTGGCTTCAGTCTAGATGAACTTCCACGATAATGTTGGCTTAATTGTTTGGGTTGTTTCTGGTATATTTAAGTTATAGTGTTCTAATTCTTCTGCTTTAGGTGATTGCTACTCGGTTATTATTTTCTACTATTTCTTTTGCATGCATCACTGTCTGATTTTTTTCATGATATTTGTCCTTGGTTATACTTGGAATGCCAAACTTTAACATCCTGGTTGCTGCACCCAGCTAATGTTGATTGGTTAAACTGAGGGCATTATGGACAACTTAACGTTTGAACCTTGGTTAGCTATTTCGGATCTGTTCAACTACTTAAAACTTGCTTCCTGGGATATGCTTTTTGAACTCCATACATGGCTTTGGGGGCTGCAGCTGTATGATTAAATATATCAATTGGGTTACAATTAGTCAATTGGCCGTCGAGATTGAAGTTGGGTTTCAATTTCCCTCTCAAGTTCATGATAATATAGTGGATTGGGAGGTGAAAGATCCTGGTTGTTGCTTCATTTACCAGATTCAAGGTGATAGGATGAAGTTGAAATTTCACGTTTCTCTTATGCTGCCTTTGTTCAAGATATGCTGAGTTGTTAAATAGCAAGATATTGGTAAAAGAGTTGTAGAGAATCAAAGTAAACAGTGTTACGGTTGCAGGATCCAGTAATGTGGAAGGGAGTAATTTATATGACCTTACATGTAGATGGGGGTAAGGTTAACATTACCTTGCTCAGTGAAAATTGGAGGTGAATCGTTATTTTTTTGGGTTCATTGGCTTCAGAGGGGATGAACCTTCAAAGAGAAGTGCTAGATATTAACTGCTCTAGTGAAGACAAGTTTCCTGACTTATAATTGAATCATTTGAAGATGTTAGTTTCACCTTATAGTTGAAAAAGTACAAATGGATTAGTCATTTTGAAGATTTCTATCAGTTATGATTGCGTCAACTTTCCGAGATGTCGATTTCGTTGAGGATTTCCAAATTTTGTACTGGTTATACCTATAGAAAATTTCGCATTCCAGCTATAGGCACAGATCATTCTTGGTCGAAGCATGAATTTCTTTTACAAAGGGGTCGTTCATCAAGGAAATTCTAGTTTCTTTGCCTACTTTGGTTGCAGCTCTATGGCAAGTTGGGTTCTTTCATAATACTACATTCAATGTATTTTATGCTTCTGATAAATACCATACTGTACATCTAAAAAGAGATTGGAGGAGCAACTGAAGTAAAACAGAAACTGAGTAGGATCAATCAGAAGTTCTGTGCTGCTATTTTTTATTCGAGCTTCCTATTGGAATCCGTTTGAGGGTTTCGAGGCGGGTCAGACGTCCAAGGAGTAGGAATGGTTTAATTGGGACGTGAACTTTGCTTTCCTTTTTCTTTTACTGCATAGGTAATCATGTTATGTACATACTTGATATTAACCAAAGAACTATGTCGAAGTGATCATGAACTGCATATGTTATATGCATCCTTAATATTAAAGAAATCAAAATAAAAACTATTGTACTATTTAAAAGTTATCTTGAATTGCAACTAGTCCTCGAGTTTCTTTCAATGTGTCAATTTCATACACTTATCATATTGTTTTAAATTGTCCTGTTCGAAAAGAAGAACTAATCAAGTATTGTGGCTATTTTCCACATTCTTGTTCTTGACTTTTTCCTTTTATTCCTTTTTAGGAACCTTAAACATTAACACTAAATATTTATTGATGGAAGCTGTCTATGTGACTATATAAATTGTTGTGTATGCTTAATACAGAAAGTTCAATTAATGTTTCCTTCCCTAAAAGTTCAAATGCAAACTGCCCATGTATTTTTTCATTTTTTATCTCATTAAAAGTTGTTGGTTATGTATATATTTATAATGTCAAATTTGTTACCAGGATTTTAAACATATTTGGTTGTATGTTAGTGATTTCAATGTGTCTTGTCCTTCCAACGTTATGTAAGTTAGTGTGGAGTCGGGGAAATCCCTAATAAAGATCAGTTATTTGTTCTCACCCAGTAGGTAGTATAGGTAACAATTAATCTAAAGAAGGAGGAACCACAGGACCATCCTTTACCCAATCTGGTACTGTGTTTGCAACTGAAAACGAGAAAAAGTTGGATATTTGGATTATTTGTTCCTTTGTTTCCAGTGGCGCTAACTCAATGGAGTAGCCTTTGGCCTCTTTTCTTCTACGTCTAAATATTTTCTAATTTTTGGGTCTTTTACTTTATCTTCATCTTTCATTGAAACTTGTGTTTCCCTTTAAAAGGAGAAGAGTTATAAGGCCCCAGATTCAGAGATAGGGTTGAGCATTTGGTTGAATGGGTTTTCTGCTGCCTTGAGAAATTTAACTTGAATGTATAAGAATTATTTTTAATGATGTGGATATAGTTGTTTGCCTCAGAATGTGATGTTTTTGTTTATTACATGAGATCCAATGTCGCAATTACTCAATGGGTTCAATGTGGAGCGATAGGTGATTTCTTTAGTGCCTTTCGTCCTCCACCTCTTTTTGAAAATTTCGTAATTTATATGTATCCTATCAACCATCATTGATTGACTTAGTGGTAAATATGGGGGTATGACTTTGATCAAGGGCTAAGAGGTTATGGGTTCGGTCCATAGTAGCCATTTATCTAGGAATTAATATTTTATGAGTTTGTTTAACACCAAATGTTGTAGAATCAAGCGGATTATCCTGCGAGCTTATTCGAGATGCATGTAAGTTGGTAATGTGGCCACCTACCTAGGATGTAATATCATTTTTTTTGTTATCTTTCTTCGCTATACTTGCTTCATAGCATTTTTGTGCATTCTGATGTTGTCAAATTTTCTTTGGCTTTAAACTTGCATCCTTGTATATGTGTATAAAGCAGCTCTAATTATTGGGATGCTCAGTAACATAGTATTTTTTATGGTAAAAATGGATTTAAAGATGTGCTGTACTGTTGTATAAACTGTCATTTTTTAACAGTTTTTTACAGAACATATCTTATACTTTTACTTGCTTTATCATCAGACTACTTTTTGGGTAAGCAGATCTTGTACACATTTGTCTCCGACTTTCTTGATGACTTTCTTGGACTTTTTCTGTTGGTGGTAGGTGTAAGAAGTACCCATCTATGGAACTAAGGGGTTTATTTCAGTATCTCGTTAATCAGTTGAAAAAAGGTCAAGGAATTGAGCTTGTTCTCCTGCAGGTACTTTGCCTTGTCTATAAGGGGTGCTTTGTGCTAGCCACATGGTTCAACATTTAGATATTTTAGCATCATACTTTATTTCTTGACTACGGACTTAGATATTTTTTTGTAATGTAATCAGGAACTTGTCCAGCAAATGGCTAATGTCCAATACACAGAAAACCTAACTGAGGAACAGTTGGATGCTATGGCAGGAAGTGAGACACTTCGTTATCAAGCAACTTCTTTTGGAGTTACTCGAAATAATAAGGTATTGTAGTGATGGGCAATATAATTTTCTTCTTCCCAGTTCTTAACTTGATTGCGATCGTCAGTAAAGGATGTGAAAATAGATGACTGTCAGGCTACCTTGAGTCCTGATGGGTTTTGGTAGCAAGCTAGAAGTTTTCAGTTAGTAGCTACTTTGCACTTCAATGAATTTATTCTGACATGTTTTATCAAAAAGAGAAGGATGAATTTTCAATGATGTGGTCAGGGAAGGCGTTGGGTGAGTCCTTTTACTATTATTATTATTTTAATATTTTTATTATAAAACCAACCTATACTCTTAAAAGATTCACATTTTCTCACAAAAACTCTGATTTCTGTAATTTTTTGTTACAGTTTTATCATGATATTTCTTTTATTGAGCATTAGACTCATTTCATTACCTTAATGAAGAGACTTGTTTCTTTTTTTTTAGAAAAAGTTCTATCATAATATTATATAACATTACTTTTCACTTTGCACCTGAGCTCCAAAGAACTAGTGTGTATTACTCTATTACGGTCGTACATACTCTTGTTAGTGATATTTATACATTTTAAAATCGAACTCTTTTGTTCTATTTGTGATTTTGCACTCTTATCATTATCATTGCTATTATGTATTTATTTTTTGTGTGATTTTACACTCTGTTATCTGAATGTTATTTTCTGTTTGTACTACAAATATGATGGTTTGTTGTTTTGTTTGGAGTTATTATATCGTTCTATTTCTGTTTCCCATCTTAAATAATGCAGGCGTTGATCAAGTCAAGCAACAGACTGCGTGACTCGTTGCTTCCCAAGGATGAACCAAAATTGGCGGTCCCTCTTTTGCTACTTATTGCTCAACACCGTTCATTGTATGCTTTATTACTCTGTATTATGCAAAATATAATGATATTGTATTTTTCTGCTTTATAACGAGGACCTTCTCCCCCCTTTTCTTTTTATACATCAATTTTTTTTGGGTGGGGAGGATTATGTAGGGGTTGGGTATTCATGTTATTTTTCATTTAAATATTTTAAAATCATCTGACAAGCCCCTTTAGCATGCTATTTTAATTATGAATTCCGTTAACAGTTATCTTGCAGTAAAATTTTCATAATTCAATCACTTGAGATGTCTATTGATACATTTACCTGCTACTACTCTGGCCTTCATGCTTGCTGTGCAACTGTAATTTGATTTATTTTTTCTTGTCTTGTCCCTCTTTTCTTTTCTTCCCTCGGCCCACCACCTTCACTTGGTCCCAACTAGCAAATTCTCATTGGCATTTTGGTGCTTTAGAATATATGGCCTAACATATGATTTATTTCCTTCAGGGTTGTTATAAATGCAAATGCTCCTTATATAAAAATGGTCAGCGAGCAGTTTGATAGATGTCATGGAACACTACTTCAATATGTGGAATTTCTTACTACTGCAGTTACACCTGCTTCGGCTTATGCTCAGTTGATTCCCTCACTCAATGAGCTTGCGCATCTTTATCACCTTGATCCCGAGGTCTGTGTGCTTGTGTCATTGTCATACGGCTCTGTTTTCTTGGGGTTGTGTGTTTTATCATAATTGAACTACTTTTGATATGTCTAATCTTTATTTTTGAGATTTAAATTCTTAATATATTATGCTTTAAAGTTCTTTTGCATGCTTTTAAAGTACTTCTGGTATGACTCATTTTTGTAGGTTGCTTTCCTGATTTATCGGCCAATAATGAGGCTATTTAAGTGCCAAGGTGGTTCTGATATCTTCTGGCCACTGGATGGAAATGATGCAAATGTTGTAGGCAACAGTTCTGATCTGGAACCTGCAGAATGTCCTGGTGATGTCGTTTTGGATCTTGGTTCTTTACAGAAACCTGTGAGGTAAGAGATCTATTTCTTTTTAAGCTTTCACTTTATTACATGCTTGCATTTTGCTATTTTGGCAAATGTAGCTTATTTTCTTCTTCACTCTACTCTATATTTTGATTAAACTATACATGATTAAATGCTATTGATAAGGTATAGTTAGTACTTTGATTCTGTTATTCCGCCAAATGTCATCTTGTTAATTTTGGTAAAATGTAAGATATTCAGAAGTTATGGCGTACTGGCACTTGTAGTCAGACTTACTTTGTACAAAATAGGGAGTTAACCGTTTTCTTTTTTTTTTTTTGTTTTTATTTTTTATTTTTTATTTTGATGGTACAAATAGGGAGTTTTTTTTTTTATAATTTTGATGGAATACTTTGAGATTTTCTTTTTAACTTTTATTTTGATAGGTGGTCAGATCTGCTTGATACTGTGAAGTCTATGTTACCTCCAAAAGCTTGGAATAGCTTGTCTCCAGATCTCTATACTACATTTTGGGGTCTCACTCTCTACGATCTTTATGTTCCTCGGAGTAGATATGAATCTGAAATTGCTAAGCAGCATTCTGCTCTTAAAGCTTTAGAAGAGCTATCTGATAACTCAAGTTCTGCAATCAACAAAAGGAAGAAAGACAAAGAAAGAATTCAAGAATCTCTGGATCGCCTGTCCAATGAACTTGTTAAGCATGAAGAAAATGTTGCATCAGTTCGCAGACGACTTTCTCGTGAAAAGGATAAGTGGTTGAGCTCCTGTCCTGATACTCTGAAAATTAACATGGAGTTCCTTCAGCGTTGTATTTTTCCCCGTTGTACATTCAGTATGCCTGATGCGGTCTACTGTGCTATGTTTGTGCACACTCTTCATTCCCTTGGAACGCCATTTTTCAATACAGTCAACCATATTGATGTTTTGATATGTAAAACTTTGCAACCCATGATATGCTGCTGTACGGAATATGAAGCAGGCAGGCTTGGAAGGTTCCTATATGAGACACTAAAGATAGCTTATCATTGGAAGGTAATTGATCACTTAATCTTTCTTTATCATGATGAAGACCAAATGAAGTTAAAAAGTCATTCATCATTCCGCAAAGTGCTTGAATTTTGTTACTGGAATCTTCCCCATCTTCAGTTGTTCATATTGATCAATCGTTTTGTCAGAGTGATGAATCCATTTATGAACGTGAATGTGGAAATATGCCTGGATTTGCTGTCTACTATAGGTATCCAAATAGCCAAAGAGTAACGTACGGCCAGTTCATCAAGGTACTTGAATTTCTACCATTTTCATCTTTAGCTTGTTTTTCCATGTACTATGTACATTTTAATGAAAATTGATGATATGTTGCCTGAATTATGTAGTTCGCTTCTAATTCTTGTTTAGTATTAAGATGTTCTATTAGAAGGTATCCTATACATCAATCTCTGTTATGATGTAAAAGCAATCTTTCTTTCCCGTCGTAGCACTCTATAAGATAACCAATTTGCTGTAGTGGTGCAAGTCCAGTAAGTTATGTAGTGGTGCAACTTCAGTAAGTCCTGAGTTACCTTGCTATATTATCTTCTTTGGCATGGTTTCTCCTGGGTTATCCCGTGGTCATATAGATCTCAAGTTTTCTCTACCTTCACTTTCATGGAGAATTTTAGATTTTAATTACATGTATCATTCAACATTCAATGCACTGGGGATTCAGTGTCCTGTTTCAAGTATAAATTTGTTTTGTTTAAACTTTCATGTACGATAGTATATATTTCTGTCACTATATTTAATAATTCATTAATTATTTTTCTTATAGGTTCATTGGAAGTGGAGTCAAAGAATTACACGGTTACTGATACAATGCTTGGAATCTACAGAATACATGGAAATTAGAAATGCTCTTATAATGTTAACAAAAATTTCCAATGTGTTTCCTGTTACTAGAAAGAGTGGGATCAACCTTGAGAAACGGGTAGGACAAATTTCACTTTGTGTTAGTGTCAACTAAGAATTCTTCCTTCTTTTGTAATTCATCTCTAGACAATGAAAGTCATGTTTGGAATTTAAAAATTAAAAAAAAAAAAGAAACTAAGAGTTCTTTTTCTTCATGTAGGTAGCCAAGATCAAAAGTGATGAAAGAGAAGATCTGAAGGTTTTAGCTACTGGTGTTGCTGCAGCCTTGGCTGCTAGAAAGGTTTGTTCCATTTCTCTGTCGTGTCACCTTCTCAATTTTAATTGCTAAGTTGATGTTATTTCATTCTGCAGCCTTCATGGGTTACGGATGAAGAATTTGGCATGGGTTACCTTGAATTAAAGACACCATCTCTTGCATCAAAGCCTTCGGCTAGTAATTTAGCTTCTAGCCAAAATAATTCCATTTATCTTTCCCAAAATGAACCTGGTGGAGGGAAGACCACTGCGTTACCCATCCCAAATTCAGATTCTGGAAATATGGTGAAAGATCATTCATTGAGGTCAAGAACATCTGATGTGAGAACGGACAAAATAGATGGTCTCTCTGTTCCAAAATCTGATCTCGGGCATGGGAAACAGAAAGGGACATCATTGAATGGGCCAGATTCCCAGCCACTGGTATCCTCAACTTCTGTGCATTCGGGATCATTAAGAATGGTGGAAAGTCAGAAACCAGGTGATGACTTAACTAGGACTTTGGATGAGGGCTCATCAAAAGTTGTTTCAAAGACCTCTTCTGAATCGGAGGTAGTATTAAATTATACTTTTAGTGGGCATTCGATTGTGTGTGTGTGTGCCCGTTGAATTATGACTTATTATATTATCATGTTAACAGTTGAGAGTTTCAACAAAACGATCAGGGCCTGTTACATCTCTTAATAAAGCACCAAAACAAGATATTACAAAAGATGAAATTAGATCAGGAAAAGCGGCTAGCAAGAATCCTGGGTCTTCGACGAGTGAAAGGGAGCTTCCAGTTCACGCGACGGACGGTGGTAGGCATGGAGGTCCTTCTAATTCACCTTCTGTTGTGTCAAACGGTAATACACAAAATTCCTTACCTAAAGGCTCTTCCTTAACCGTAAAAGCTTCAGATGGTCACACCATTGAATCAAAGGCAGAAAGTGGGGTTGGGAGGTCATCTGATGGTAGGGTGTCATCAATAAAGGATGATGGCACTGATGCTCTTGATGTTTCGAGATCCTCTTCTTCCAGACTTGCTCATTCTCCTAGGCATGATAATTCTGCCGGTGGTTCTAGATCTAGTGATAAGCTGCAGAAAAGAGCTAGTCCTGCAGAAGAACCAGACAGGCAAGGTAAACGCCGGAGGGGAGATGGTGAGATTAGGGATGATGGGGATTTTCGTATCTCTGACAAAGATAGATCCATGGACCCACGATCTATAGATGCTGATAAAATAGGAATGGATGAACAAAGTGGTTACAGAGGTTTAGACAAACCTTTGGATAGAACAAAAGATAAAGTAAATGAAAGGTATGATAGGGACTACAGAGACCGGGTTGAACGTCCTGAAAAGTCCCGTGATGATCCCCCGGTAGAAAGAACAAGAGACAGATCAATAGAAAGATATGGAAGAGAGCGCTCAGTTGAGAAAGTGGAGAGAGCTTCTGATAGGTATCCTGAAAAGTCTAAGGATGAGAGAAATAAAGATGATAGGAGCAAACTACGATATAGCGATTCAACTGTAGACAAGTCTCACATTGATGATCGGTTCCACGGACAGAGCTTGCCACCTCCACCGCCCTTGCCGCCACACATGGTCCCTCAATCTCTTAATAGTGGGAGAAGAGAAGAAGATGCAGATAGGAGGTTTGGAACTGCTAGACATGCTCAAAGGCTTTCTCCTAGACATGAAGAGAAGGAACGAAGACGATCAGAGGAAAATTTAATTTCACAGGATGATGCAAAGCGCAGAAGAGAAGAGGAATTTCGAGAAAGAAAGAGAGAAGAGAGAGACGTTGGGATGTCGTTGAAGGTAATGATTGTTCAATTTCATTGCATTTTATTTGGTATTATGGTATGTGACATAACTTTTTGTACGAAGTATGAACACAAAATTAATTTAAGCAATATGTACCATATGCAAATAGAAGTGAACTTTTGTTTTTATCATCTTAGCATCATATTACTCAACCTTGTATTTTGTTGACACCCCTATAAAGGCGATCAGTTCACGACCCTGCCTTCAGAAAATTGATCGAATAGACAAATGGTAAAGCCCAATTAGTACCACAGGATGCTTCTATTTATCTATCTAGAATTATAACAGGAATCGATTCTAGAAGTGGGCTTACAATTTCTTGGATTGTGGTTTCTAGATGAGGAATAATTGTTTTCTTGGGTTGCGCCAAGAGGGTTTGTGCCTTTCTTTCTTCTTATTATTGTTGATTAAGATAATATCAACTTGGTAAGGAAACGGAGGCTATATTTCAAAGGAAAGTTGTGTTTTTTTAGCTTAAGTCTTAACTCACAAGCTCTACATGGTTTTGAAGCGTAAAAGATGTAGCCCAAACATTGTTTTTTTATATCTAAATTATAGATGCTTTATTTTTCTCTAGAGAATGGTCTTGGATTATTTTGTTAAATTGGGTGAACAAGTGTATCTAGGTCTGCCAACCTGGAATTAATAGTCTTGATTTTTAGCGTATTCAAATTTAATGGGAATCTTCATTTGACAAAAGATTGGTAATGAGAACAAAAGTGATTCAAACCTACGTACTTTCCCTTTCTTCCCCCCACATCCACACACAATGAGAGAGATCTGAGTAGTCTTTCTCCTTCCACCCTTCTTGTTGCTACATTCTAGGTTCACATATTATTTGTACGCAAGTACATTTATCCGAATTTGATCACCGTACCTCAATAGCTATGTTTACAGTTATCACATTGTAAACTTTCAGTAAATAGTAAGTTGTATTCTCGTTCATGTAGGTGGATGACAGGGAGAGGGAGAGGGAAAAGGCAAACCTTTTGAAAGAGGACATGGACGCTTCTGCTGCCTCTAAGAGGCGAAAGCTTAAAAGGGAGCATCTGTCATTAGTTGAGGCTGGTGAGTATTCTCCTGTTGGCCCACCACCACCTCCGATGGGTGGTGGTGTGTCTCAATCTTATGATGGACGAGAAAGAGGAGACCGGAAGGGAGTAATGATGCAACGTCCTGGTTACCTAGATGACCCAGGCTTGAGAATTCACGGTAAAGAAGTGGTCAACAAGATGACAAGACGTGAAGCTGATCTGTATCCTTTATATCACAACTCTTCATGCATGATCACTAATGACCTTTAGGTGATAATAAGTTTTATCTATTCCATTATTTTTTATCTACTCCTTAACACGGATTTAGAATGTATGAACGAGAATGGGACGATGAGAAGAGAATGAGAGCAGATCAGAAGAGAAGGCACCGGAAATAAGCTGGTCAATCAGGTTCTTATTACGCTTGATCATTCCATGCCGCTAACATGGTATTTAAGCTGCCCATAGAGAGGTGATGAGCCCTCCGATGTTGTAATGATGACCAAATTCATAAACGAAAAGGAAGGCAGTGTTGTAATTTATTGGAAGTCGCTGAGCCTGCCCAAGAGGGAATATAGACAGCACGCTCCTGTAGTGACGACCAATTCATAATCAAACAGGACAGGACATTGGGGTGTTCTGCTATTGATAACTATTGTAAGTTGTTTTAAATTGAGATTAGGATAAAGTTGTGTATTATATTTTAGGCCCCCACCGAGTACATTTGTTCTTGTATGCCATTGGTAGTATGAGTTATTCAAGATTAGTGTTAACTTAGGGATTTTCCCCTTTCCATTCCTTGATAGTTCCCCCAACTCTGTTTTCTACAAAAATTTTCACCCCCCAGTTTTGAGAAGAATCTCAACTGATTCAATTTCTATAAATCTGTTCATTGTTTATCCTCTGCCTACATTTCTTGAACATTGAATATGATGCTTTTTATTTTAATACTTTTGAAAAATATTTACGCAATATAGTAAAATTTATATTAATATATATTTTAATGCTAATTACATTTTCATCTAAATTTTGAAGGACGAAATGGTCCATTAATTTTAATCTTACGAGTTAAAAATATATTTAATGTTAATTGATTTTTTTCTTTTTTCTTTTTTTTTTTTTTTTTTTTTGAAGTAGGAGGATTTTTATCAAAATATTGTTAATACAAGAACACACATTTCATGTCAAACTGTGCATGGAACAAATTTTAGTTATAACGTTGAGATATGTTCAAAGCTAAAATCACACTTTTTTTAGTTTGGTAGTTTAAAATTTTCTAGGAAATGAAGATTTTGTTTGAAAAATGATTAGAAATGGCCATAATCACTTTTTTCCTTAGCTCAAATTGATTTTAGGAAAATAATTTGTTGCAAGTAATTTTTACAAGGAATTAACCAGTAATTACTCTCATATTGTTGGTCAGAAGTCGTTAATAAAGCAAACAATAAAATAAATAGAAATAGATTTTAGAATAATTATTTAGTTAATTAGGTAAGTCTAAATTAACTTCTAGAATAAAAAAATCAAATCTAACCATATGAAGTACACTTTAAAACAATTGAATCTACTTGGGTATGTAAGTAAAACTAAACTCAAACCGAAAATTTGAAGGGCTAAATCATACTATTAAAAAACAAACAAAGCTCAGTGTTCATCAAATTTATAATTCAAACCCAATTTCATGTGGGTTTTTATTTATTTGTATTATAATTTTTAATTCTCATTCATTTTGGTGTTGTATTAATTCTCAAACAATGTTGGTGGAATGAATAAGCATTGAAGGGATTAAGATGAGAAGAAGTATTGATGAATTCAATTATTTCTCCCTCTCCATTTCTTTCCCACTTCAACGAATCCCATTCCATTGTAAACGAAACTGAAGCTTCAAGCAAATCCTCCCAACTCCTTTCTTCTAATTCCATCAATTGCGGTTTCACTCCATTCTCAAATTTCTCCCACTCACTCCTCACCACCACTGCCTTTCTTCCCCCCGCCGGAGATTTCGATTCTCCGGAGCTGCTAGACGAAGATGACGATTCCGTCACCTCCCACATTCTCCTCACCGTTGCTTCTATGCCTTGAATCCGCGATTCCGGTATTCGATTAATGTCTGGGAATTCATACGCGCTGCACACTTCCATCAATTTGCACCAATCGTAAAGCACTGAGAGTTGATTTGCTTGGATGGCGGCCTTCTTGTAGATTTCGATCGCTGCTACAGAACTCCGATACGGTAGTTGAAGAAGACTGTCTTCGATTGAATCGAGATCTCGACAGAGAGAGTGATAGCAATAGAAGCTCTCGCGGATTATGTTCTTCATCGCTAATCGAACTACGAAGCTTTGTAATATTCTCCCAACCGGTTTGCAATCGATTACTCTGTCGATTATGTTTTGCATCTGTGTTGTTGTTTCAATTACTCTGTTAATTTCGTTGATTCTGCTCGGAACTGTTCCAATCGATTTGTGTACATATGAATCATCTGGTGTTTTTCTGTAATAGGACAAATCGGAATTCAGAGCTTCGTCGAGGAACCGAGCGTAGGATCTAATGAAAGAGTCATAGTCTTCGTCTGGTCGGCTATGGCACTGGTGAAGAGAAATTGAGCCATTGGATCGGCTGCGGAGTAGGTGTAATCGGAATTCAACGTTGTCAGGGAGTGATTGGAGCAATCTGTGGAGGAGAAGGAGACATTTGAGTCGAACTCCACAACAGTGAGATTTTCGAAATCGACGGGAGAAGCTGAGTGAAAAGGATCGATACGAAGGAGGAGAGAAGGCGAAGATCTTGAGAAGCTCTTGAACGTACTTTTCCGGCAACGGTGAGTCATTTGGAGCGGTGGCTTTGATGACTATGAGATCGACGTCGGAATATCCACTGGCTGTTACGATTTTGGCGTAGCGGACGGAACAATTCTCTTTGACGGCGGTGAGAAATCGCCGGAATCTTGTCTTCATAGTATGAATGGATTTGGATCAAGAGAGATGATTGTTAGAAACGAATGATTTGAAATAGAAAAAGTATTATTTCAAAAAAGTTGAATTAGAAGAATGATTTTATGCAATCTGACAAAGCAAAATGTTGTTTGATTATATCTTAGTTTTGGCTTTTGGGGGAATCACGAAGTGCTACAATTACAAGAAAAATGTTTATGCAATCGATGCCACCAGAATTAGTAGAGGACTTAATTTTATGAAAACTTGAATAATGGTTGTACATGAGATGGAGGAATTTCTTTAACCAATTAGTATAAAATTCTAGTTGGTCCGATTTGGGTATTCAACCCAACCGATTGCTTCGTCATTCTTTTCTTAAATTTTAAATATCAAAATATCTTTGTTTTACTGACTCAAGCTAGGCATAGATCAATTATGAATTTGGTGACCTTTTGAAATTTTCTTAGGATGTGTAGGGACAACTTGTATGGACGATGGAAAATGTCGAGATACAATTAATTTGGATTGTGAATCTTAAACCTAGGGCGTTACAATCCCAAATTTATAAAACTCAGTCCAACCCAATTCAATCTAAAATTAACTCAAACCTATCTTTACGATTAGGATTGGATAGTTTAGATTGTTCGGTTCGTCGAGTCATTTGATCATCTATAATGAATATGTTATTATTCTTTAAAAAAAAAAACATGTGTTATTATTTATATTATATAATGTTAATGACATTATTATTGTATTGATGTTTCTGTTTGGAAATAAAATAGGTATACTGCTTTTTACTTTGCATATTTCAAGTTTGTAGGAGATTCAAAAAAAACAAACAAACTTGCTAATGGTTAATATATGTATGTGAGTTGAAGGAAGATTATTTTAAACATTCACATGGATTAATTTTGACTATTTAATTTCATGGTATTTTGAATTCTTTTATATATATCTATCAATATATATACATACACTATTTATTGTAAACTTGAGGGTAACATTTACAAATAAAACAGACATATCAACAACAGTAAATTCAACTACCTCCTCATCAACAGTACTGTAGTGCAGGCAAGGGGTGGGTCGCCCCATTTGCGGTACGCGCACACCGAACAAAGGTCACAAGGCAATTTGGCTCATGTAGGTTGGAATCCCGACAATAAGAAGCATTGATAAGCTCACCTCAATTTGACTCCATAATCATGGGGGAAAAGATAACCATCAAACCTGGCAAGAAGAGAAAAAAGCCCCCTGATCACTGCAAGCACACCTCCAAATTCTTGATGCCCCAATTCTCAAAGACTCTCTCTCTCACCCAACAAAGATAGAGAACCCCATGGAATCACACACAATCCAACTAATGTCACCAACGCCACGATTCTCCACTCAAGTTGCATTAGGAATTGAATGTTTAGAGCCTTTAGGTGGGTGGAGACCAACAAATATGACTCAAAGGACTCTCCATCCTACTCAAGAATAGCGAAGAGAGACTTTCAAACCGAATTCCTTCACATCAAACATGACATTATCATCGTAGGTCAATCTTAATTTAATCTAAACCATTAGAAACTTTAAAGTATAAAAACTAAATTATTTCATTGTAATAGTCAACAATACTAAATTGTTACAAAATTAAAAATATAAAAACTAAAAGGTTAGAGATTAAATTTATATTTTTATAAAAAGTTCCTGATAAATAAAATTGATTTTTAATACTTTTCAAAAATCAAAATTAAAAAAGAATTTTTCATATTGGCACCCAATCTAAATAAATAGGAGCATTAATTGAATGCTGTTGTCTTGCACTTTGATTCAAATAGGTGTGACTTTTAGAATAAACAAAAACAAAAAAGAAAACATTCTACATATTAATTATTTTTTAAAAAAAGCATTATTTTTCTCACTAATCTATTTTGACACTCTTAAAATTCTATGATGTGATTTTAACAAGGACGAAGAATAATTAGTAGTTGACTTTTTTTTTATGAAATGTTGACGAATTTATAAATTTATGATTTAACGTAAACTCTAAACTGTGTATTAAAGAAATTAATACTTTCTTTTTCCGGGAATTACTCAAAAATATATAATAAAAGATGATCTCATTTTCACCCGTTGTTATTATATGAAGTTAGTACTAACTTCTTTTGTTCAAAATAACGTAATTGTGCCTAAAATAGTTTTAGAATAAAATAATTAATTATAAAGTATTCTTTTGAATGGATAGAGGATTGATATGGGCAAATTTATCCTAGGCTCAAGAGAGTCAGAGACTTGACTCCTCTTAACTTAATTTGCATATTTATATTAATACAAAATCCTAAGTCATTTTGATTATCAAAATGACTATTTTGTACAACGGTAAGATACTTCTATCATGCTTCTATAAAGGATAATATTAGTGGAATTCTTTCGTTGCACTCCCTCCGTTAACTCCACCCACCCAAGCTGGAAAAGGGATGTCAGAGCGAGGACTCCCTCTAGTTCACCACCCCCTATCCTTTCCGGTATCACTGCCCCGTACTAAGCTCGGAAGGGGCGACGTGTCTTTATATTTGAGGAAGCGGACCATAAATCAGAGATCAGAGTCCCATGAATCAGAGATTAGGATAGGCTCTCTGTGGGTCGCCAATTGGCTTCAAAGGAGCGAGAAAGAATGGGATGGTCCTAAGTTAGAATTATTTTGCACGCGAGTTATTTAGATTTTTTTATACAATAAATTTATTAACTTTTTGAAATAGTAGTATATGTCAAAAACGTATTAGACATGATTTAAATATGATAAGTAGATTTACGAGACACAAATTTGGAAGTTTATGAAATAAATGATTATACTTAAAACTTTTTTAATGACTCATTTTAATAATTTCGTGAAACTTGAAATGAAATTTGTACCCACCACCAAATTGAGCATTTGACACGAAATCAAAAGTATAAGTTAATGTCGGTTAATCGATAGCTTGATAATATGAAGTATAGTCAATAAAGACTATTTTCATCCATGATCTGTTTAGATACCTTCGATATAGAAAATTTTGAAAACTAAAAAAAAAAAACAATTTTTAAAAAACTTCCTTTTCTTATCAATTGAGATAGAAATTTAAATGTTTTAAGAAGTTAGAAATATAACGAACTCCAATAAAGAAAATAGAGATTTTGGAGAAAAAAATATTTTGAGCAATACAATAACTAGAGGTGTTCAAATAATCCAAACTAGACTACTCAACCCAAATTGTAACTAAGGGTTAGTTCGGTTAGTTTTTATTTTGGGTTAAATTGGGTTGAATCTTTTATGTTTCTTTTTTTTTTTTTTTTGTGTTAGGTTGGTTTTGGGTTACAATACATTCATAGTGTTATTAAGTTTATTTGATGTTTGTAATAAATATGTGAGATTTTGATATTTAACATTTGATTTTTATGAAATTTTAGTTATTAAATGTGTTGTAGACAAATTTAAATATTTTAAGTTAATAAAAAATATACTTAAAAAAGAAATGAAACAAATAACACAACAATCCAATCTAACACAAAACAACCGGAATTTTAAGTGTTGGGTTGGGTTGAAGATCTTATTTTGGTTATTTGGATTGTAAATTTAGTCGACCAAAAAATTTGAGTTGTCCAAAAAATCTTTTAACTCAATCCAACCTAACTCATTTATACCATAACAATAACTCCTTAGTTCCATAGTTAAATTTTACATAAGCTAAACTTTTAATTCAATAAAATAAAGGTGACTCCAATTGATAATGTACTATAATACACAAGAACACCTTTAACATTAGCAAGATAAAGAAAAGATGAAGAGAGCAAAATATAGATAAAAATTGAACTAAAATGTCGTTTCCAAAGTTTTACCCTCCTATATCTATATCTATATCTATATTGTTAGAATGGAGTAGTCCACAAGTTTAAATCACATAAATTTAGAGAAGTTTAAAAGTCTAACAACTATACTAAACGAATCAAAGCATCTAGAAATAGTGTTGAACTCATACCATTTTAGATCAACAATTGACTAAAGAGCTTAAATTTAATAGATAAAAGACAAATTTAGCTATGCATTATTTAATTTAACTACCATGAACATGAATAATATTACCTATTGTCATCTCTTAAATGAAATTTAACGATGAGTTTCTGGACAAGTTAGAGGCTGACAGGGTGGCAAGGTTCATTAGGAAAGATGGATGTACTCGTTGAAGTTAACAGAGATTAATGACGTGTTAGAGCTTTTGTTGGATGCACAGCTTGCGTGCAAGGTACGCAATGCGCAAGGCTTGCACGACAAGCCCTGGTGCAAGGGGGCTATGCAGGACGCCAGGAAAGCGGTCAGTTGAAGCGTGTAGCGTGCGTGTGCGCGAGGTTAGCATGCGGGCAGCCCAACGCGTGTGGTCAAGGCTCTGTTGTCCATCCCTGCGCATTAACATGTGTCAAGATGTGTTTTTATGCCATTTTGGCGGTTTTTGAAAGTTTTGAGTAAATTTTATTTTCTTGGTGAAAGAAAATTAAATAGATTATTTTACTATTATTTCATGTGAAGAAGATAGCAAAATCTATAGCCGAATGATTTAAATCTTTATGACCGAGCGAAAAATGGAATGTGATGTAATGAAGTTATAGTGATGGAAAAATGGAATGTGATGTAATAAAGTTATAGTGACATAATTTTATTTTATTTTTAGATAAGCTTACAAATAATGTTAAATTTTTATAAGAGGTTGAATCTTCTAGATTTCTGTTAAATATAATTAAAGTGATATTGTTTTCTGGTCTACGAAATTCTTTACCTGAATATGTGACACATTAACCTCCCATAATTGTTCTAAAAACAAATAGGTTAGATTATAAAAAATGCTTAGGAAAGCTTTGGATGCCATGGAGCTTAAAAAAGTTTTAAAATATTTTTATTCATCCAAAATTTACATATATTTTTAAAATATTTTTATTAATCTAAATTTTATATCAATTTTTGTACAACCAAAATTAAAGTTAAAATCATAGTTTTAAATTTATTTCATAGATCAGGAAGAAGAAGGGGTGTTCAAAATTCCTAACCAGACTCATTTGTGTTTCTCAACCAAAATTTAAAGTATTTTTGAAACTTTTTTTAAATTTATAAATATTTTTGACGCAGGAGGGTATAATAAAGAAAAAAGAAAAGAACACCAATGGAAGTGGACGACTTTGAATTTCAGTCTTAGTCTCATTTGCTTTCAAAATGGTTTGATTGGAGGAAATAATGGAAGATCTTCCATCCCCATTCACCCATTCATTCTTCTCTTCATATATTTCAAATCTTCCCATTGCTCCCGGCAGCCAAACCTCAACGGAAGTATGTTTTTCCACGCTGCCCCTCTCTCCATCCTCATCCTCATCCTTCTCCTCCTCTTATCTCTGGCCGCCGCCCAACCCACAACAAACCCCCACAACTTCTCCTCCTTCTCAATTTCCCAATCTCCATGGCGGCCCACCCAGAACCTCATTCTCCTTTCCCCCAACTCCCTTTTCGCCGCCGGCTTCCACCCACTACCCAACAACTCCAATCTCTTCATCTTCTCCGTTTGGTACTTCAACATCTCAACAGACAACGTTGTCTGGTCCGCCAACCGTCTTCATCCGGTCAACCGTTCAGCAGCTCTGGTCATCACAGCCACCGGCCAGCTCCGTCTCAACGACCCCTCCGGTCGCAACCTCTGGCCTTCCAACAATGTCTCTGCGAATTCAAATTCGACCCAATTAATCCTTCGCGACGATGGTGATTTGATTTACGGGACATGGGAAAGCTTCCAATTCCCCACCAATACTTTCTTGCCTAATCATACATTTAATGGAACCACAATCGTCTCCAACAACCGCAAATATTCGTTTGTAAACTCTGCTAATTTGACGTTTGGTACAGAGACTTACTGGACCTCTGGAAATCCATTCCAGAATTTTCAAATTGATGGTCAAATCATCATAAACAATCAAATCCCAGTTATCCCTTCAGACTTTAACTCGACCCGGCTCCGGAAATTGGTTGTTGATGATGATGGGAACCTCAAGATTTTTAGCTTCAACCCCAATTGGCTTCGGTGGGATGTGGTTTGGCAAGCACATGTAGAGTTGTGTCATATTTTAGATACTTGTGGCCCAAATTCTGTCTGTATGAGTAGTGGCAGTTACAATTCCACTTATTGTGTCTGCGCACCCGGATTCAGCCCCGATCCTCGTGGCGGGGCGCGGCAAGGATGCCACCGGAAACTCAACGTATCGAGCAAAGCCAAGTTTCTTCAACTGGATTTTGTGAATTTTAGAGGCGGGGTTAAACAAATCTCTTTGCAAACCCCAAATATTTCAGTGTGTCAAGCGGATTGCTTGAAGAATTCGAGCTGCGTGGGCTATACATTCAGCTTCGACGGCAGCGCCCAGTGTGTGCTTCAGCTAGACATTTTGTCGAACGGGTTGTGGTCTCCTGGGATGAAGGCAGCTGCCTTTGTGAAGGTCGACAATTCGGAAACAGATCGCTCAAATTTCACCGGAATGATGTACAAACTCCAAACTACATGTCCAGTCCGCATCACCATCCGGCCGCCGCCGGTAAATAAAGACAACACCACCAGAAACATATTGATAATCAGTACCATATTCGTTGCCGAACTAATTACCGGTGCCGTTTTCTTCTGGGCATTCTTGAAGAGATTTGTAAAATACAGAGACATGGCTCGCACGCTTGGTCTCGAATCACTTCCTGCCGGCGGCCCAAAGCGGTTCAATTATGCCGAGCTAAAGACGGCCACGAACGACTTCTCGACCTGCATTGGAAGAGGCGGATTCGGCGAAGTCTTCAAGGGGGAGCTGCCAGACAAACGCGTGGTAGCCGTCAAGTGCTTGAAAAACGTCGCCGGCGGTGACCGTGACTTTTGGGCGGAGGTCACCATCATCGCGAGAATGCACCATCTTAACTTGCTTCGATTGTGGGGATTCTGCGCAGAAAAGGGTCAGAGAATTTTAGTATACGAACATATCCCCAATGGATCGCTGGACAAATTCCTCTTTGTCAAACATTCACCTTCCGATTCGGAGAAGGACGAAAGAGAGACGGAAGAACAAAGCTCACCGCTCGATTGGAGCATCCGGTACCGAATCGCCATTGGAGTAGCGAGAGCAATCGCGTACTTGCACGAGGAATGCTTGGAATGGGTGTTGCATCGAGACATAAAACCAGAGAACATCCTTCTAGACAACGATTTCTGCCCGAAGTTATCAGATTTCGGGTTGTCGAAATTGAGGAAAAACGAGGATACAACAGTGAGTATGTCTCGGATCAGAGGGACGCCTGGTTATGTAGCACCGGAGCTGGTGAAATTGGGTTCAAATTCAATAACGACGAAGGCAGATGTGTACAGCTTCGGGATGGTGCTGCTGGAGATAATCAGCGGGACAAGGAATTTTGAGATAAAGAGATCGACAGTGGAGAGTGCAGATTGGTACTTTCCAGGATGGGCATTCGAGAAGGCGTTCGTAGAGGAAAAGATGAAGGAGATTTTAGACGGTCGGATAAGGGAAGAATACGAGAGCGGAGGTCATGTATCGATTGTTAACCGAATGGTGCAAACGGCGATGTGGTGTGTTCAAAACCAACCGGAGAAGAGACCGTCGATGGGGAAAGTGGTGAAGATGTTGGAAGGGAAGCTTGAAATTCCTCCTCCGGAAAAGCCTTCTATTTACTTCTTGTCTGAATGAACCCTCAACTTAAGGCTGCGTTTGGGAGAACTTTTCAATTCTCAATACTCTAATTCCTTAATTCAAATAACTAAATTTAATGAAATTAAATTAAATGTCCATTCACATTGTCAAGTTCAAGAAAAAAAAACTCTCAAAATATTTATGAACCAAAAATCCCCAATACCACAAGTAAATTAACTTTTCTATCCCTCTCTAATTTTATGAAATATAGTGTTTTTGGTTGGAATGGAAGGATATGGGATTATGAAAGGTAGCCCACCCAGGTTTGATCAAGGATTATTATAACCTGAGAATTAGAATTAGGATTATTATACTCATTCCCCTCTTCTTTTTTTTTTTTTTTTTGTCACTATTTCTCACTTCTCTATTTTCTTCTATGACACTTGTTCACACGAGATTTTCTCGTGGAATTAAACTTTGTATATCTAATATTTGCTCATTTGATTCTTTCTCTCAAATATAGACTATGACTTAGAACTTTTTTATCTTTGATCTTCAGGAAGTTGTGTTTTGAGTTTCAATCTTTTGGAATTCAAGGAAAGTTTGATCTCCCAAGTTTTTAAATCTTCATGAAGTAGTGTTTTGAGTTTCAATTTTTTGGAATTCAAGGAAAGTTTGATCTCCCAAGTTTTCAATCTTTCAGAAGATATGATCTCGATGTTGATAACGTTTTGAAAGCTTTTTGAAGTTTGAATATTCAATTCTCCAGAGTTTCAGTTCCTCCTCCAACCAGAGATCTCCAAAATGAATGGGAAAGTCTCTATTTATAGAGAATTTCCATGGGCTTTAGGTGGGCAAGTCCATTTGCTTGGTGGGCTCGAGTCCATTATTTCTTTGGCCCAATTTTTCATCACGCGCTTGAATTGGGTTGGATATGAGAAAACTTAACTATCCAAATCCAATCAAATATAATCAGAGGAATCCGTGGAAATGGCAAATATAAAAATAGAAAATAGAAAAATAACTGCCTTACATATTTTTCCACTCTTTTGGGTCGAAATTATCCCTCCACGGATGATAACTGTCTAGATACAAATACAGTATTTGATGAGATCGAAAAATCAAATAAAATATCACATATCGATTACAGTGTATTTGTAAATACACACTTAAAGATCCCTAAACATATTCAATTGATTTCAATATCCCCTAATTATTCCAATTTTTACCTTCAAATTAATGAAAAATAACTTCAAATATTTAATTTCTTAATGCAATAATTATAGATTCAAACTATTATATATTAAAAACTATATAATGCAGTAATTATTTATTATCATAAAAAAAATAAGAAATTAACGAAAAAGATATTCAAATCTTCATTTTTGAAATTTTGGAATTATACATTCGAGAGTGAACACGTCGTAAAATAATGACAAAGATAATGTAATAATTAATTATTAACAAAAACATTAAAAAAAGTAACGAAAAATCATTTAAAAGATTCAAATTTCAAAACTCACTTAAATACCAATCATTCCCTAAATTTATGGCAAATAAAATGCAATTAAGTTTAGATTCAAAACTCAACACTCCCTAAAATCATGGCAAATACAATGCAAATATTAATTATCTAGGGGAAAAATGCAATATTAAAGAAAACGAAATTAAAATATTCGTCGGAAGACCATATTGATAATCAACTGGAACGCTCATGACCGCAGAAACGTAAATTTGAACGAAGAACGTAATAAAGGATATTGTTTTCGAAATTTTAAATGCAGAAATCCAACGGAAGGTTGAACAATGAACACAATGGTACAAACGATCAGAAGGTTGAAGATCGGTGGAAAGAGATCTGGGAACGGTTCCGGTGAAAAGCAATCGGTGGTGCAAACCGATTAAAAAAGGAAGGTCGTGCATATCTGGAGCGGAAAACGTTTAAAAAACGAAAGAGAAAGCAATTGTATTTTAAGAAGGAAAAGGGAAGGAAAAATTAGAGTTCTCTTGGAGAAGTGGAGTGGTTGCATAGATGTGATGTTTTACAGAAAATGATTTCTTTTTTTTTTTTTTTTTGATTAGAAGATTGAAGGGAGTGCATAGTATGTATTAATTATAGGATATTTGTTGTTTTTCTTACTATTGTATTTAGGGATATATATTGTCAATTAGGTAAGAGCATTTAAGGCATAGTTGTCTCATTTATTATGTGAAAATTAATCGTTTTGCTATTTGACAATTTAAAAATAAAATTGTCATTTATACAAAGTAAACCTTATATTTTGCTATTCTTCTTGTCGCCCCTATAATCAATTATTCAGAGTTTTAGGTCCTCCTTCAACTAGAGATCTCCAAAATGAGGGAAATTCTCTGTAAATAGGTAGGCTGGACTCATTTGCTTGGTAGGCTCGAACCCATTATTTCTTTGACACAATTTTTCATCAAGGCTTGAACTAGGTTGGATATGAAAAAACTTGAATGCCCAAATCCAATCAAATTATAATCATCACAACTTTGTTGTGCTGACATGGTACAATTTAATTGGCCAAAATTTCTTGTTTAACAATACTATTTCTCACTCCCTCATTTATCCTTTTATCACTATTCTTCATTCCTTTAAGGGTTATTATATATTTCACAAATTTTAATCATGCCACAAAAAATTCATCTAATGAATTTTGTTAGGAAAAATAAATTAGAATCTACTTTACAAAAATAACTTAGGAATATGGCTTGTTAGGAAAAATAAATTACGAAAAATATATTTGCAAAAATAACGTAGTAAAAATTACTTAGAAAAATACCATAGAAAAATATTCTTGGCAAAAATTTAGAAAAGTTGTATTAAACGGTCAATGCCTAAACATAATACGAAAAATCAATTGTATTAAACTTAGGAAAAATAATAATTCACTGTTTTATGAATTTATTTCAAGTTTTCAAAAAGGAAAAAAACAAATCAGACAATCAACAATTTTTGACGATGTTTGCTACATAAATAAATAAACATAATAAAAGTAAATATTGGTAATTAGGTGGGATAAAATAAAACTATACTTCTGTTTCCATTTAATCAATTTTTTTTTTTTAGCTTTTATTTCTAAATAAATCAAAGGAAGAATTTTTAGAAAAAGAAATATGATTCTACTTTTTCATTAAAAATCTATTTTATGAAAAGATTTAGTATAAAACAAAATTTGAATAACCAAATTTGTATCATAAATCTGAAGAATAAAATATATGCATCATAATGCATTTTTTTTAAGAAGATAATTTGCCTTATAAAAAAAATGATATCATGATAAAGAGAAAAAATAATAAATTTCTATCATAAAAAGAATAAATTTGTATCATACTCAGAAAAAAATAAAGAATGAACGATAGTATGACAAATGCATTTAGAAATAAATGACGGTATGTAGTGGTTAAAATCATGCAAAAACTTATATAATTTTGTTTACAAACTTATAACTTCCTATAAAAATTATTTTTTTAAAAAAAACACAAAGTAATGAAAAACACTATTAATTAAATAATGAAAATGAATAATTCGTAATTAAACTTTCTCCTAAAATTATTTTTATGAGATGTAATTAATGAATTACAAAATTTGTAATCGAAGAAATGAACAGCATAATTAACATTATTTAATAAAATCAGTTGAAGAAAAATGTGTATTTCATGTACCATATATATGCATGTAAAAAAAATAGTGAAAAACCAAGTTTGAAACTAAATTTATTAAATAAATATTATAATTAACAAAATTTAATAAAATCAATCAAAGAATAATGTGTATTTCATGTACAGTATATAGACAAAAAAAGAGTAGCGAAAGACCTAGATTATAATAGTATTCACTCCAAATACAGCTTATAATAACACATAATATAATAGTGTGCACCCCAAACATAGACTATAATAACACAAACTATAATAGTTTGCATCTAAACACAGACTATTATAATTTTCATTCCAGACAATTATAATACGTAGACTATTATAAGTCATTCTTTACCTTAAACATACCTAAATATGTAATGATAAAACACGAATATATTTTATTTATTTTTCAAAACATTAATTGTGGTTCAAATAATGTGGAGGTTAAGATGATATAAAAGAATAGACTATACATATCTAAGCAAACTAGACCATCATCATACTTTAACAATTTATATACAACTATGCTCAAAGCCCATTTCCTCATGTCACAAATATTTGTATAATAATATTAAAAAGTGGATTTAACATACCATTTGAAAAAAAATTGATTTTAATATTTAAAAAAAATTACAAATATAATAAAATTTATCGATGATTGTATTTACAACTATCTTTAAATTTGCATTGCCTTGTATGTGCTAAAATTTTGAACATAATTACTATATCTATATTTTGGAACTAACGTTTTTTTTCCTTCAATTTACAAATGCATTTTAATTATTTAAATAACCACAATAAAAAATTTAAGTGTATTTGAGTCATTAAGTTCAAGTGAGTGAGTTAGTTATTGTTAACTATTATAACCTATAATTAATTATAATAATACTATAATAATTTATACCGTACCCAAAACAAAAACTAATATAATCTATAATCTATATTATAATTCAAATATTATAATAACCAAGTAAATGTTTTGCTAGTGTACTTAAAACAACCTTTGCCCTAAAAAAAACTATTCCAAATTATAAGACTTTTTAACAAGATTTAATCAATGATCCTTCAAGAAAGTTAAAGGAGGATTTAGAAGAAGACTTTGATTTCTGTTATCAACTTTAAGATATTACATTTTGTATTTTATTGACCAATCCTTGAAGTGTGAAAGTGTGGCCAACCTTCTGTCTGCCACATTCTTCTGAGGACAAAATTGAAAGATTGTTGCCTTTATGTAAAGTGGGAAGAACATTGGGCCCCCAATAACAACTACCACACATCAAATTGGGCCAGAGAGAGAAATTTGAGGCCCAAAAAGGGAACAAACAGAAAATGAAAAGATGAACTTTTATAGAACATGAAGAGGAACATTCTCAAGTAAAAAATAAAGTTAAGAGCCAAAGTCAATCATAATGTCTTAAACAGCATGCTCTACCAACAACATAGCACAATAATGTTTAGATTAAGCAAAAGAATATAAGATAACAATGTTAATTATTTGATTATTGTTTCCACAAGCAAATCTATCATTTTTCTATACAATCTCCAAAAATATTGGCATAAAAAAAATGGAACCAAAACATAACTAATCCAGTATAGAGCCAAAAACAAAGAGGTGAAATATATGTGATTATATATCTATACTTATATTCTTATAGGACTTGGATATATGGAAAAAATGTGGGTTTGATAGAAAAAGGGTATTGAAGATGTTCATGATTAGTGTTTAGGCATTACTTCAGAGGTGATCGATGTGGAATGCCTTTCCTTTTATGCAAAAGCTTCTTTGGATTCAAGATGGTCTTCACTCGCCATGCTTTAATCTCTTCAGTTGATTCAGCGACCGAGATCGACGATGATTCCATTTCACTTGTATTGATTTCTAGATTATGGTTTTCCTTCCATGGAATATCTTTAAGATTTGACTCTGAATCGATGAATCTACAGCATTGATTGTTGAGTTCCATTGGAACCATAGAGACCTGAAAAGTTGAGCAATGTGACATGTTCAAGTCATGCAAGAAAACGAATGAGAGGAAATGCGAGTTTAAACCGAAACAAGAAGGAATTTCGTTTACTTTGCAGGCAATCGAGCAGAAACGATTAGGCAAGTCTTGTATGTATCTCCCACAAGCTTCACAAGTGCCTCCAAACTTCAATTTTGTCGACGGTTTCGAATCTTTTGATTGTGGACGAGGACACAAATGAACAGCCTTCTCCCCATTTATTTTATAAGTCTAGCGAATCAAACATTCGGTACTTTAGTCACAAGCTTTACCATAATTCACCACCACCAACAACAAAAAGTTCTCGATCATGATTAAATTCAATGCTTTCTCAAAGTCGTTTCCTTCAAGGATTGTTTCATTTATGGAAGCATACTTGAGCGATTAAACATCTAGAAGTATGATTTGATCACAACTTACAACCAGCAGCAACAGGTAACATGACAACTTCAGTATTAAAACTTTAGATAATTTAAGGAGGTAATAAAGGTATACCTGAATATTGCAACAATCAAGGTGGTCTTGTAAGTCGGGAACACGAACAACGTACTGATAAACGTACTTACAGATCTGTAGCCGGCGATGAACACAATGAGATATCAGGCAATGCCTACAGATAGCAATACCACAATCTATACAAAACACATTCTTTTCATTTTTTCTATTGTTTTGATGATGAACACAAGAACCAAAAAATTTGCTTTGCAAAAGGGAATTAAGCCAATCTGTTTTCCTTTTCTTCAAAAAAATCTTGCATCCTGCCTGCAATATCCATAACAAACCAATTCAATTCATTTGATGACTGCTTGTGAATAAGACTAATTTGCCAAATCATTAGAGAATCCTAACATAAACCAAAACAATACGAAATTGAGGCATCATCATCAAAAAAGTTAAAAAGAAATTAGGTATAATTTGTCAAAATTACCCATTCATGACATAAGATATGGAAATTCACTCTCAAATCAGTCACATACAATAAATTATAAGACAGTAAACTCAAACACAACCAAACATGTTTAGATGACAAAAAATCCATACTCTGAACAATCAATAAATTATAATTATAATACCCAAAAAAATGCTCAAACAAAATGATTAAATAACACCCAAAAAACAACATTCAATGATTAAGAAAGAAGAGAAACAATCTGGGTAGAACAAATTCATATGATTGAACAAAACAAACAAGAAATTAAGAAGAAACGCCATAAAGAAAAAACACCCCAAAACAGCAAAAGGAAAACAATAATAAAAACAGAGGAAACTTCAATACTCACCATATTGAAATGTAATCTGAAGGAATTTCAAGTTCTGGGTCGACGAGAAATCGATCAAAAAACACTGAAGTTGTGGGAAATTTCTTCAAGTAAATTGGGGGAAAAAAGAGCAATCAGAGAGAGAAGAACACGAATAGGCCAATATAGAGACTGTATGTGCGGCTACAAAGTGAAAACTGAATAATAACAATAGGAATAATAAAAAAATAAATAATAAAAGAAAAAAGAGAGGGGAAAATATAAAAAAGAAAAGGGGAAAGTGAGAAAATGGAAGGTGAAATGTTTTTGGAAGCTGCTGCGAACAATTGCGCCCATTAGAGTAAAAGGAAGGAAACAGTCTGCAAACGGCGGGAAAGATGAAGGGGTTTGAACCGTTGGATGATAATGTTGATCGGACGGTAGAGATTCCGTTATATTTCCGAGTGTAATGATGGGGAGTTGGATTGTGTGGGGTCCGATATGACAAATAAATTCGTTTCGCCGAAATATCCGAAATTTACGCGATCGCCGTTCTCTCTTTATTATAAATTTTTTCATTTCCAAAATTACAACAAATCAGATACAATATATTTCAATTATCAATCAAATTTAAAAGTATTGTTATTCTTTTTTAAGATACCATAAATGTTCCTTCCTTAAATTACCATATTTTATTTCTTTTTCTTTTTCTTTTTTCATTTATGTATTATAGTTTCGAACTTTTGTTCGTCTCAATACAATTATTATATTACTAAAATTCAATTATTCGGTGTTTATGTATTATATCTTTTTAAAACTATGTTTCTTCTTTCAAATATTTACCTCTTTAAGTATTTTGTTATTTTTAAATATATGTATGAATACCTTATGCTAATATCTACAAATTAGTAATATTTTAATTATTTTTTATAATATAATAAAATTATTCATTCATTTATTACGTGTTTAATTTATGTCTCTCAATCTTATACGTGATTAAAAATTACTTGAAATTTACCTTTTTCATATCTCCTTTATTCTAAAATTTAAATCACATTTTAAGAAAAGCTATCACCTTAAATTACATTCATTCCATCGGACAAATTATTATTTATCTCTTTAGGGCAGGATTCTATGTTGAATTATTAAAAAATGAATTTGAGACGTAAGAAAATTGATGGGTTTTTATTGTTTTAAATTTTAATAATTGGTATGTAGTTTCATATAAATGTTTTAAGAGTTTTAATTAGACTATGGGAATCATTTTGGAAAGCTTTTAAAACCAAACCAATGACTGATATATATTTAATAGTTCGGTCCCTAATTTTAGGTTATTCTTCGATTTAGTCTCTTGTGTTTTTTATTCACTTTGTTCTAGGTTGTTTAATTTTTAATCAACGACTAAACCATTTGCTAATGCGTCGACGTGGTTATATTGATTGACATACCATAAATTGGAGAGCTCATGTTGATATCATCTTTTAACGAATCTCTCTTGTATCTTGTATCAACACATGTATAAATTTTTTTTAACAAAATATAAAATATTTTTTAACGAAATGTCATCACGGATAATGTAAATGAATACACTACTAATAAAGAACTATAGCTTATTTTAACTTTGGTTCATTTTGTACTTTTAGTCATTAAATTTTGAAATTTTAGTTTTAAAGGTATTGGTTTAGTACTTTAACAAAATAAAATACAAGTTAAAGGATAAAAACTATCCTTAAACTTTGCAATGGATTTTAATTTATAATAAAAAAAAAAGTGAAACACTTTCATGAGTTTTTTTTTTTTCTTTAAGAAAAAATTTGTAGAGGGATTTTATCTTCTTGTGGTACAAATAATAAAGAAGTGAGACTAATTATTGTGGGACAAGACATGATAATTGTTTCAAACATTTTCATGGGTTGTACAAATTATTGGCAACCCTAATCCCATTGGAGAATGTAATCAATAATGACCCAAAAAATACAAAATAATGTCCCTGCTTTCTTTTCTCCATTTTAGCCCAATAATGTTTCCTTTAGATTATATCAAATTTTTACGACCAAAGTTCGATATTATCTACCTATAACAGATGATTATAGATACATAAAGTAGCCAAATATTGTGGGTTTAGGCGAGTATACGAGTTTAGCTTCTAACATTAGTGGATGTGTGTATGTTGACCCGAACACACAAATAAAAAAAAAAATAATTTAAATAGTCAATTCGTATGAGATGAATTGTGTATCTGCGTTTAAATGGTCATATTGCTAATGATAACAAACAATTATGGATCAAGTGAGTTTTGTAGTATTAAAGAAAAGGTTTCCTTGAGAATTTTGACAATAGAATAGACTATCATAATAATAGAATATCAAGATTTGAACTAGAATTCATCAGACAAGAATGAAGAAAACTAGAAGCTATGTTTAATTCTTCCGGCCTCTGTCAGGGATAAATGCAAGGATGAAGAGAAAGAAGAAGAAGAAGAAGGGAAGGAAAGGAGCTGTTGACGGTGAGGGACAAAGGAGACCAAGGCCAGATCATGACCACGCCTCATAATATCACAGCATGGTCTTCTCTTTCTGATGGTTGTTGGGTTTTTTTGTGTTTCTGTTTATTATTTATTATAATTATATATATTTTATATTCGATGAACCCTTCTCCCAAGGAATTAAAAATGTGTAAATTTTCCTTTTCTTTTTCCATAATTTTTCTGTTACAATCCTCGTTGTGACACATAGGGAAATAATCAGTGAACGTAGAACTGCAATCGAAATGAATGGTAAGGTAACTGATGGCATGTGGGGGAATAACAATGGAAAGAGCTTCAAAAATTCATCTTATAAAGTAAAGTTCGTATCACGTAAATTGCAAACAAAATGACATTATAGATGTCAGATTGAGTCCATATATCATTATGATTGGGAAAAAACATGTAAACATATTCAAATGAATTCTAATTCTTGGTTTACAATTAATGCATTATAGTTATTGATGGGTCCACGAATAACTTAAGTCAAAAAACTTGAAATACCAATAAAATTGCTCATATATTAAGATCCAATAAAATTAAGAAAGTGGTTAGAAATTGTTTGAATTATATATAATATTCTAAAAGTTTAAATTTGTATATACATAAAAAAAATGATGTTTGTGAATCTTGTAAACATATATTGTATTAATGTTGTTTACAAATGAAAGTTCAAAAAGTTTATAAAAAGATACAAAAAAGAGTGGTTTGGGGATCCAATTAGATGGATCAACCCCCATCAAAGAAGGCTGCAGCATGCTTTCTTAGTGGTGTGCTTTATTATCCAATTACTTATTGTTAATTAAATAAACAATATTATATACCAGTAGGAATTATATCTCACCAAAAAAATAATATAATTGAGAATTATGAAAACAAAGTCATATGCAAGTTTGTTCTAAAAATAATATGAGAATATAAGCAAATGATAAAAGTAGGATAAATCGAAAAATAATGATAAAAATAGATATGAAAATCGTGGACCAAGTTCACGATATCTTCCATTCAAATCTCTTGTCCATGTTATCTTCCACATCTATCCATTTTTATGGCATAACTACCATTGAGCTAATAATTTTTATAATATACATCTAGAATAATAAAAATTTATATTAGTATTTTAAACTACTTAAGGAGGCATAACTCTAACATAGATGAAGTCAATGAGTAACGGAAAAAGTGAATCAAGTTTGCAATTTTTAGAAAAAATACTTACTAAAATAATACTATTTTTTGTGATGGCTTATTAAAATAATATTCTCCCACTATTTTTGTTATTTTTTTTTAAAAAAAAATCTACATTCTTATTTGAAAGAATATCTTCTCATAAATATAAGAAGAATCTCCAATACAACCAATAGGCAAAATGGAGAGAAAAAAAGAGACAATTGGCTGATACTGCACCAATGGATAAGAGATGTTGCAGTAGTTGATAATCCTGTAATCATCGGTTTTTAGGGTATATTGTGTTTGATGGTTGGCTTAGATTATTTTCGGTAATAATCAAATGAAAAGTGTTGTTGATATGAATGTGTAACACAACTAAACAAGTATGCTTCAAATAATTAATTAAAAAGAAATGAAAAAGAGATTCGGAGTATTATTATTTTAGAGTATGTGTGAATGTCAATGATGAGTGGGTTGTTGTAGGGATGAAAGTGAAAAATATTTTATTTTGAAAAACATAATTGTGGAGAATGAGTGAAGGTTGGTGAGGTGACTGATTTGGTAGGGAGATTTTAGGGTATGGAGGTCTAAGTAAATGGGGAGGAGAGGTTAGCGTGGGAAGTGTAGTGTAGTGTAGTTCCCCTGCATCTGGCGAATAATGTAACCAATAATGTCATACTTTCCCACAAAATGTGGGAAAAACTTCCTCCTTTTTCTCTCTTTGTGTAAAATAGTAGGCTAAATTATAACCTAAATTTTAATACTTTGTTTTAAATTTTCAAAAGTTTTTTCTTTTTTTTCTTTTTGGGTTTCTTTGAGAATAATAATCTTTTTTTCTAAAAAAAAAAAAAAAAGAACTATCTACCAATAAACTTGATATGATATTAGGATGAAGTGTAAATATTTTGTCTACTTTGTCACTCCAAGCTTTTTACTCTTAATTTTTCTTTATAAAAGAAAGTTAGAATTTGTTAAAAAAAAAAAGTCCATTAAAAATTTTTAATCGTAAGAATATTCTTATGCAGGTCAACTTAGAAAGTGAAATCAAATAAGGAGAATTAGACCCAAGGTCAATCTCACTACGGGCTTGAGATGATAATAAACACATACAAAATTTGAGCAATGATATCTAGATAAGTTGTTTCAAATTTGTTCACTTCAAATGAATTTATTGCTTAAATGTTGAGTTGAGTTGTATCAAAGATTCTCGTATCAATGTGGTCCAGATCAGAGATGTCCACGTGACGGGGATGGGGATGTCACTCTTCGTCCTCGCCCTCTATCCCATTCCCACTTTTGTTTTGTTTGTTTTTCTTATAAATAAATAAAAATATATATACACATGTTTATACATATTTTTTTCTTTCGGGGTAGGACGGGGCAAGGGTCGAGTCGAGGTTAAGGAATGTATTTCTGTCCTCGGCTCTGAAGTGTAAATGGGGAAAAAATAATCTCCAACCTCCGTGTATTAGAAGATTCCCTACTTCGTTTAGGACGGGGCCCTGCGGGTTAAATGGGATCTCGAGCCTATCATGATGCCTAAATTACTACAAATAGTGTCTAATTTAGCTAAGCACATGAGAAGTAAGGTTATAACTCTCTTTTGGAGATTACTTACTATATACTTTAGGAAGTCATTAAGTGGGGCTATTTATAGACCCCACCTTTAACACTGACTTCAGTTGCATGTAACAACAACGATATCAAAATTGTTTTTGATACTCAAGGTTGTAGGGTGCCAAACCAAGTGCAACCCAGTTTTTTCTTGATTGATATGTACCTATAAGCTTAATTGGTTGCCCCTTTGAGACATTAACTTCTTTGTTTCTTTTTGGACACACATTTTCTTACTTTGTTTCTTTATTTTTTTTTTCTCTCTTTTGTTGATACTACCAAATTTTCTTCCATTTGTTTTTTCAAGAACCAAAATAAGACAAGTAAACATATAACAACCTATAAAATATCACAAAGTAGTAAAATTAAAATATGGACCCAACAAAGTGGTTTGCGGAATGGAAAATATTGTTTTCATTACTTTTGTCCATACACTAACCCTATTGTCTTCCTTCCCCAAGTTCAATATCATAAGAAATGAGTATATAAAATAATGACTAATTATTAAGTTTTGCATCTATTTAAATTTAAATGTCCCTCCTCGTTTATAAGCACAACAAAAAGAGAGAATTTTTTTTAAAAAAAGATTCACTTATATATTTCTATTTGGTTCTAGCCGAGTTATACAAAAAATGAGTGCGCTTGAGTTTTACTTCAAAATTGTGAACTTTAAAGAATGAACTTTGTCAAAAATATACATTTCAAACTTAAAACATCGGTGTTTAACGTCTCAAATTTGATTTTAAAGTTTTAAAATGAGACTACAAATATTTCCATATACATACTATACAATAAGTTGATAAAAAAAAGATGCTAACTTTCTATAGCATTAGAAACAATTTACTTCATTATGGATTCTAAACATTTTAAAAATCATTCTAATAAAAAAGAATATATATATTCTTAAAAGTTTCATATTCATACAATTGAAGTTTAAAAAGATTAAGAAAAGTTACCCAAAACTTTGACTAGTTGAGCTGTATTCAGCTGGAGGAAAGTCAGAGTCCATAGAATCTACAGAATCGACCACCATGGCTATTGGATGTTTAGGACCTTCCTGTCCTTCCGATAGAAAGTAAATGGAGGGCTTTTCCGGGTTAGGAATCTCCAACTTCCCTTCCAACATCTTCACCACTTTCCCCATCGACGGTCTCATCTCCGGCTGGCTCTGAAGGCACCACATTGCCGTTTGCACCATACGGTTAATAATCGCAAAATGGGCTCCACTGTCATACTGATTCCTGATCCGACTGTCTAAAACTTCTTCAATCTTCTCTTCCACAAAGGCTTTTTCGAATGCCCAGCTTGGAAAGTACCAAAACGCGCTCTCAACTGTCGATCCTTCTTTTGTATCGAAATTCCTGGTCCCGCTGATGATCTCCAGTAGCACCATTCCGAAACTATACACATCTGCTTTCGTCGTCATTGAATTTGAACCCAATTTCACTAGCTCCGGTGCCACATAACCGGGCGTGCCTCTGATCCGAGATATACTCACTGCTGTTCCGTCGTTTTCTTTTAGTTTCGACAACCCAAAATCCGATAATTTCGGGCAGAAATCGTTGTCTAGAAGGATATTTTCGGGCTTTATGTCTCGATGCAATACCCATTCCAGGCATTCCTCATGCAAGTACGCGATTGCTCTTGCAACTCCAATGGCGATTCTGTAACGGATTCCCCAATCTAGCAATGGGTTCTCTCCATCTATCTCTATTGAATCAGAGGACGAAGATTTGACGAAGAGGAATTTGTCGAGAGATCCATTGGGGATGTACTCGTAGACTAACATTCTTTGACCCTTTTCGGCGCAGAATCCCCACAATCTGAGCAAGTTGAGATGGTGCATTCTGGCGATAATGGTGACTTCCGCCCAAAAGTCCCCATCGCCGCCAGAGACGTTTTTCAAGCATTTCACGGCGATAACACGTTTGTCCGGCAATTCCCCTTTGAAGACTTCGCCGAATCCACCTTTTCCAACAGGATTTGAGAAGTCGTTGGTGGCAATCTTCAGCTCTTCGTAGCTGAACCGCTTCGGTCCACCGGCGGGTAGTGATTCGAGACCAAGCGTGCGAGCCATGTCTCTGTATTTGATAAACCTCTTCAAGAATGCACAGAAAAAAACCGCCCCGGAGATTAGTTCGGCTATGAATATGGAGACGATTATCCATATGTTCCTAGTTGTCTTGTCTTTGTTATCCGGTGGCGGCCGGATACTGATGTGAACTGGACATGTGGTTTGGAGTTTGTACTTCATTCCGGTGAAATTTGACTGATCTGTTTCCGAATTATCGACCTTCACAAAGGCAGCCGTCTTCATCCCAGGCGACCATAACCCGTTCGACAACATGTCTAGCTGAAGCACACACTGGTCGTTGCCCTCGAAGCTGAATGTATAGCCCACACAGCTCGAATTCTTCAAACAATTCGCTTGACAGACTGAAATATTTGGGGTTTGTATGAAAATTTGATTAGCCCCACCTCTAAAATTCACAAAATCCAGTTGAAGAAACTTGAGTTTGTTCGATACGTTGAGTTTCCGGTTGCATCCTTGACGTGCTCCACCGCGAGGATCGGGGCTGAATCCAGGAGCACAGACACAGTAAGTGGAATTGTAACTGCCACTACTCATACAGATAGAATTTGGGCCACAAGTATGAAAGATTTGACACAACTCTACATGTGCTTGCCAAACCATGTCCCACCTCGGAGAATTGGGGTCGAAGCTCAAAATCTTGAGGTTCCCATCATCGTCAACAACCAATTTCCGGAGCCGAGTCGAATTAAAATCAGTAGGGTAAATTGGGTTTTGATTATCTCTGTTGATTTGACCTGTATTTTCGAAATTCTTGAAAGGGTTATCAGTCCACCAATACCTCTCTGTTCCAAAGGTCAAATTAACAGAGTTCACAAACGAATATTTGCCGTTGTTGGAGATGATGGTGGTTCCATTAAATGTCTGATTAGGCAAGATAGTATTGGTGGGGAATTGGAAGCTTTCCCATGTCCCGTAAATCAAATCACCATCGTCGCGAAGGATTAATTGGGTCGAATTTGAATTGGCAGTGACATTGTTGAAAGGCCAGAGGTTGCGACCGGAGCCGTCGTTGAGACGGAGCTGGCCGGTGGCTGTGATGACCAGAGCTGCTGAACCGTTGACCGGATGAAGACGGTTGGCAGACCAGACGACGTTGTCTGTTGAGATGTTGAAGTACCAAACGGAGAAGATGAAGAGATTGGAGTTGTTGGGTAGTGGGCGGAAGCCAGCGGCGAAAAGGGAGTTGGGGGAGAGGAGAACAAGATTCTGGGAGGGTCGCCATGGAGATTGGGAGATAGAGAAGGCAGAGAAATTGGTGGGTTTGGGAGACTGGGCTGCTGCCGGAGATGGGAAGAAGAGAAGGAAGAGGGCGGAGAAAGCGACGGCGAGAGACATGGTTAAGAATTGAGAGGGCGGCGGCTGAAAGGCATGGAAATTAAATCGGGAGTTTGGAGATTTGTCATTAATTATTTTAATAAAAACTCAGCCCCCAGTTTTTGAAGTCTGGAATATATATATATATATATATATATATATATATATATATATATATATTGGTCATTAGATGTGATGTTGTTCTTCCCCATTTTGAAGGCTATTTTGATGTGATGTTCTTCCTCTTCTTTTTGAAGGTTATCTTCTTCAAAAAGCCTGACTTCTATATTAGGTACATTCTTATATGTTTTAAATATTGAATCTAACAACTCTGCGAAAGTCCCTTCTATCAACAAAACTCTTCCATGAATCTTCCTATTTATGGACACTTTTTTACGTATGTACAACATGGACATATGATATTTTTCAAGATGAAATATCAAAGTCAACAAGATGTTGATGTAGATATTGTTAATTTTTAATACTATGTACTTCTCATCATCATGGTCTAATATGATTTAAACCTTTCTTTGTTATGTATGAAAAAAAGAAGAGAAATAATAATATTATGGTAGAACCTATCATCAAATGGCAACCAAGTGGTGATATGAACTCAATATAGTTTATTATTATTATTTTGTTATGGGGATTGACTTGGGAAATTTAAAATATGAAGTTGGTGAACAAGTTTTTTTCTTCTTCATTCATCAATTTGGTTATTAAAAAAAACATAAAATATCATTTCTATTTGAGGTTTCTTTTAAATCAAAACTATAATAACTTTATCTGTTTTATATTAATAAGGGATAATCAACTACAAGTTGGTTTGGTTGGAGGGTTTTTGAATCATTTAGATGAGAACAATGAAATATTATTTTTTGCTAATAAAATTTTGGTTAATTTACAATTTTAATCCTAGCTGGTACCTAACAAATAATATTCTTGAATTTAGAGTTTTTTCATTTTCCGTTCTTAAATTAACTCTATTTTCTCTCTCTTTTTTTAAATCATGATTGACATTGTTTTGGGTTAGTTTGGACCAAACAACAAAATGGATATTTCTATACTAAAGTAGGAAGGCTAAAATCTAGACCGAAAGGAAAAGTGATATGGGCCTCGCCCATACTACTTTAGTCTGCCTTTGCCTCAAGTTAAGGTCGAGTCTAATGAAAGACCTCGCAATCCTGCTCGATCCATCCCAAACCAAGATGCATATGGAGCCCAAAGAAGTCCACATTGCCCTACTTAGCCCCATTCCAAGCCAAGACCCAAAGACCAAAAATATCCTAAAGAAATTCCAAGTCAAGAAGGGATATGGGATCCCACTTTGAAAAGGATTGGGAAAGAGGTCGAGCGAAAAACTCTATAAATATATAGGTGGTAAGAGCGCGAAAAAAGGTATCAAAAAAATTATTTTTTATTTTCTACTATATAGTTCTCTTACTCACTTATACATCATAATCATTTTTCACGATTTTGCAGGTTCTTTTTTTCTTAATTATAAATTTATCGTTGTTACCACGTGAAGAAGTCCATTTTCTCTTTGGCAAAATTTGGCATGATCAAATATGTTTCTTTATGAAAAGAGTTAGACTTCTTTGTTTTGCAAATTTTTTCTTCTCTAAACTAAAAACTTATCGTTGAACAAGAAATTTTGACCAATTAAATCGTGTCACGTCATCACAACACAATTTATTGGATTTAGGCTGTCAAGTTTTTCATATCTAATCCAATTCAAGCGCTTGATGAAAAATTGGGCCAAAGAAATAATGGACTCGAACCCGCCAAACACGTAGGTCCGACCTTACTAAGCAAATGGGCTCAAGCCCAGGAGACAAATGGGCCCTAACCTATCTAAAGCCCATAAAATTTTTCTATAAACAGAGACATTTGTCATTCATTTGAGGTTCTTTGGTTAAAAGAAGAATTGAAGCTTTGAAGAACTGAAGCTCTGGAGAATTGAAGTTTCAAACTTCTAAAAGCTCTCAAGACGTGCAAGTTCTTATCAACCTCGAAATCATCAACTTCTGAAAGATTGAAGACTTGAAAGATTAAACTTTTCTTGAATTCTAGAAGATTGAAGCTCAAATAGATTTGCAACCACGACTTCCTAAAGATTAAAATAAGTTCTAAGTCTTAATTTGTATGTAAAAGAAAGCATTAAAGGAGTAAATGTTAGAAATTATATCCATAACACTATATAAATCAATATACAAAATTCAATTCAACGAACCATATTTCTTCAGAAATCTTGTGTGAACACTTGCCATTTTGTTACCACGTGAAGTTTAGATATCTTTTTTTTTGTCGAAATTTAGTATCATCGAACGTGTTTATATAATAAAAGAGTTTAGTTTTAAATCAAATTTAAAAAAACAAAAAAACAAATAGTAAAAAGTAGAGAATAATTAAATAGAGATTTTAGAGATTGAATGAGTTTTATAGATTTAATTTTCAAAAATTAAAAGAAAATTAGATGGTTACCACACAATCATAAACAATTAATTTTGTGTCAAATAGGCCTTAAACATTTAGTAACAGCTCTACTTAAACCCCTAAACTTTTCCATATTATATTGAATAAAACCTAAAGAAAACTTTTAATGTTTTTGTAAATAAGTTTTTTGAATTATTCTAACATATTTAAATGGTACCAACCTATTGGATATTAAAATCTAATATTATGCAAAGATAAGTTCGTTAATTTGAGGAAAGGTGTAAAATACCCATTTGGCACAAATTCAAATCTACCAATTATTATAAACACATAATCATTATTGATTATTCATAATCAACCAATTATTTATTGTGTTTAATTTACATTGCTTCATTCATTATCAACTTATCCTACCTTTAAAACTTTTTTTTTCAGTATTCTTTATTAATATCATATTTATCTCATTTTTCATTTTTTATATAATATATTATTTTACAAAAAATATATCTTATATTTTTTTTAATTAAAATTTAAATTACTAAACTCAATTAATTATGGACATGATTAAGTATTAGATTATAACTAACGTTGAGTAAATATATGAATGGACAAATTTTAATTAAAAATTACTCAATTTTAAAATATTTATAATTAAAATTATTATTGATTCTTAATTAATTAAGTTTTTATCAGTGTAATGAATGATATTTATTGTTTAATTAATTAATCTATTAAAATGATGTAAAATTTTAATACTTTTAACTTTATAAATTAAATTAAAAAAATTAAAGCACCATTCATTCTGAAGCATCCTATAACAACATTAAACCAAATAATTCATTATTCAAAACTGTTAATAACAAAAGATGAGTGGAATATAGTCTTACTTGGATACTAATATAAAGGGTTAGCTATTTAATGTTTGGCAATTTAATTTTCCAGTTTAGGACATAAGAATGAAGAAGAATGAAGAAGAATGAAGAAGAATGAAGAAGAAGAAGAAGAAGAAGAAGAAGAAGAAGAAGAAGAAGAAGAAGAAGAAGTATACTTTGGGCCTTGTGCTTAAGCGGGCCGGCCACCGAACAGAAAAGAGTCGTTATCACTATTTCATTTTCTTCTTTTATCCTTTTTTAACACTAATTTTTCTGCATTCATCTAATTTGCTTTTAGTTAAAATAAACTTTTCCTAAATAATATGTAGATTAGATGTTGGTTATTTTAGATGGGTATAATTTTGTTCTACTATTTATTATTCTTTATCATACAAATAATCGATTTTCGTTTTCTATATATTTTTTCTTTATTGTTACTATTATTTTGAAAAATAATCCATTTTTACTGATTATTTTCAAGTTAATTTGTTCAATAGTTTGATATTTTGATTTTACTAGCTCTTAAAATAAAATTTTCTAGATTTACGTCACTTTTAGTTAATTGAAAAAAGATCATACATTTTTAGTATGCTAATTTCAAATTGAAACAAGCTAATACTTTAGAATTCTCGATTACTAAAAAATTATAGTTCTTTTTATCAAATTATATATGAAGGGTAAAAAAATGTATTTTAATTTTCATATGGTCATTGGAAGTGGTGTTCGAAAGTTGGTCTACAAACAACCCAACTCTTGAAACGAACACTCCCTTGGGCTGGTTGAAGAATAATAAGGGCATGTAGGTTATTTGAAAATACTAATCTTAATCATCAATTAAAAATAAACCTAATTTTAAGTTATTAATTTTTTTTTCAGAAAAAATTACAAGGCAAGAGGGAGGAAGTGATGCACCAAGACATCTAGTTAACTATGTTGACATCTCTATAGCATCTTCATCTCGTCCCAAAGACCGAAAGCAATGTTATTAATAGATGGAAAAGTACAAAACAAAGTAGAAAGTTATGAATATATTACAAAACGCATACGAGTTGAGCGATATAGAAGTAATGCTATAATTACAAAAAAAAGCAAAAAAAAAAAAAAAAAAAAAAAAAAAAGAATTTTTGGAGCAGCAAAGAGCATTAAAAATTTCTTCCCAAATGTGACAAAGTACAATCATTTCGCTCCAATCATAAGCACCACAACGAAGTTTTAATATGGCAACTCTACCTCATAAGACTCCATCTATCTCCGCTCTTTGCCTCAAACATCTTAATTCATCTTCATCTCCTTGCTATAGTTCACTTAATACACATTAATACAAAAAACAAAAGGAGAAGGCATCTTACACTGATTTTGTTTGAGATGGTTGTAGCTTTTAAAATAATGGCTAGCAATGGACGGAGGGCAAGGGGATGAAAGATCAGTTCAAAATTGAGATGCCCGCGCGAGAGAGATAATGGAGGTGCCTAATAATTTGGGTGAGGGGGGAAAGGAAGTTGGAAGTCACCCGGGCGGAGGAAGGGGAATTTAAATCTAACGTTGAATGCTTCGATTCAGGCAAGGAGAAGTATGAGATTAATTGGGAGATGTTATTTGTCACTTTCAAGGAAGAGGCCAAGGAGATGAATGGTGAGGTTGTTGCAGCAGAGTTAGTTATATTGGGTTTTTCGTTAGGACTCAAAGAGGTATATGTAATGGGGGTCTTGAATATTGTAAGAATTGAATCGGATAATCCTCCATTTTAATTTATGAATTACAACATAATCCCAATTAGGGTGATGTTGGAGGAATTTTCCCAATGAAGACGGGGATAGGGAATCTCCCCCGACCTCACTATATATCAAATCCTACGGCCTGTTGGTTTTATACAATGAATATAGGCATTAATATCTTTGTGTTTTGTTCTTTTTTTCTTCCTTCAATGTTCATCCTTTTATTTCTTTGGATCTATTAATGTATATTTTGTAATTAAGAAGATTGAAGATATTATATTATCTTATGATTATTAATGTATATTTTGTAATTAAGAAGATTGAAGATATTATATTATCTTATGATTGAAGATATTATATTATCTTATTTTATTTTGTATTATTTGTTACCTTTTTCTTCCATAGAACCTTGTATTTATACTCTCTTTTTCCTTGATGTAAATACATAAGACATTATTGATCCAAATAAAATCACATGGTATCAGAGCCTTTTTTAAACTAGGTTACTATTCAAATCGCCGTCGCCGCAACCCATCCGACGACCGCGTTTGCCGCCGCCGACACCGTCCTTCGCCCGGTCCTCTCTGTGCCTTCCAGATCTCCGAAGCCACGCTAGGTTAAGTGCGTGCAAGCCGGTCTCTGTGAAACCCAGACGAACCTAAAAGCCGAAACGTCATCTCCGTTAGATCCGACGCCCGCATTCGCCGCCGTCGACATTCGACGCCCGCGTCTTCTCTGTGCCTTCCAGATCTCCGAGCCGCGCCAGTTTGTGCGCGTACGAGCCGGTCTCCGTGAAACCCAAACTAACCCAAAAGCCGAAGACGTCGTCTCCTCCAGATCCGACGTCGTCTCCTCACAGACCCGACCCGAAACCACGAACTCGACGCTGTCTCTTCACAGATCCGCACTTTTCCTTCTAACCCGAAGCCGACCCGAAACCATCTTGCCGATCCAAAACCATCTTGCCGACCTGAAATTAAAAAAAAAATCTGCTCCATCTCCGTGAAACCCGACCCGAATTCCCCTGATTGGATTTTTTCTGAAACCCGTCCCGAAATTGCCCCATCTTTATTTAATTATTTATTTTCAATCGCTGACTTATTTTTTTTTTGTGAGTAAATGGAGAAAAGTGAAATTGCTCGTCCAATTAGCACAATTTTTTATGGCTCTAATTATATTACATGGACAAATCAAATGAAAAGCTTCTTAATTGGTCGAAAATTATGGCGCATTGTCACAGGAGATATTACCAAACCAACCAAACAAGACGATGAAGATGATAGCAAATTTATAGAACGCCTTGATGAATGGGACAGCAAAAATCATCAGATTATTACCTGCCTTAGTAACACGTCAATTCCTGCTATCCACACACAATTTGATGCTTTTGAAAACGCTAAGGAGTTATGAAATTTTTTGTCCACACGATTCAAGTCCGTCGGATTAGCGCATTACTATCAGTTGCACAATAGCCTTGTTAATCTTAATCAAGACGCTGGTCAATCAGTTAATGAGTATCTAGCCGTGCTTCAACCTATCTAGACTCAACTTGATCAAGCTACAATCAGTAAAGATCATCTTCGTCTTATTAAAGTCCTTATGGGACTACGTCCATAATATGAATCTGTTAGAGTTGCCTTATTACACCGCAGCCCCCTGCCCTCATTGGATGCCACTATCCAAGAAATATTATTTGAAGAAAGACGTCTTGGCATCAATCTCTCCAAACATTCTGATGTTGTTCTTGCTAGCACTTATTCACCACCTGAAGCATCAATCACTTTTTGTAAGAATTGTAAGCTCACTGGTCATAAGTTTATTAATTGTCCTAAAATAGAATGCAGGTACTGCCATAAGCCAGGTCACATTCTGGATAATTGTCCCATAAAACCACCTCGACCTCGAAACTATTCTACAAAAGCAAAGAACTTTACTAAACCCAATAACTCCTCTGCTGCTGCTGTTGCTCCGGATAATTCCACCACCCCTCAGTTTCAGATAAGTGATCTTCAAAGTTTACTAAATCACTTGATTTCATCATCTTCCTCTGCACTTGCCGTCTCACCAGGTAATCGATGGCTTCTTGACTCTGGCTGTTGCAATCATATGACATCTAATTACTCTCTTATGAACACCCCTAGTCCTACTAAATCTTTACCTCCCATTTATGCTGCTGACGACAATTGTATGAATATCACTCACATGGGCACCATCAATACCCCTAGTTTGAATCTTCCTCATACTTACTGTGTCCCAAACTTAACCTTCAATCTAGTATCTGTTGGTCAATTGTGCGACCTTGGCTTAACTGTCTCTTTTTCTTCCAATGGTTGTCAGGTTTAGGATCCTCAGACGGGACAGATGATTGGGACGGGTCGCAAAGTGGGAAGATTATTTGAGCTCCTATCACTTCAGGTTCCTCCTCCATCCATCTTTGCCCTTGTCACTGACTCTGATACATATCAGTGGCATCTTCGTCTTGGTCATGCTTCTCCAGAAAAATTGCGTCATTTAATCTCCATTAATAATTTAAATAGTATTACCAAATTTGTCCCTTTTAATTGTTTAAATTGCAAACTTGCTAAGCAACATGCCTTGTCATTTTCTAAATCCACTTCTTTTTGTGATAAACCTTTTGATTTAATCCATTATGACACTTGGGGGCCTGCCCCTACTTCTATTGTCCATAATTATCACTATTATGTGTTATTCATTGATGATTTCTCTCGATTTACATGGATTTACTTTCTCAAACACCGCTCTGAATTATCTCGCACTTATATTGAGTTTGCTAATATGATTCGTACCCAATTCTCATGTCCCATCAAAACCCTTCGCACTGACAATGCCTTGGAGTATAAAGACTCCACTCTTCTATCTTTTCTCTCCCAACAAGGCACTCTTGTTCAGCGCTCCTGCCCTCACACTTCTCAACAAAATGGACGTGCTGAGCGCAAACATCGCCACATTCTTGACTCAGTTCGTGCCCTTCTTTTTTCTGCCTCACGTCCTGAGAAATTTTGGGGTGAAGCAGCTCTTACATCCGTCTATACTATCAATCGTCTCCCTTCCTCCGTCCTTCAAAACATCTCTCCATTCGAAAGACTATATGGTACTCCTCCTAACTATTCCAACCTTAAAGTCTTTGGTTGTGCTTGTTTTGTTCTCTTGCATCCTCATGAACACACTAAACTTGAACCCCGTGCCCGCCTCTGCTATTTTTTTGGCTATGGCACAGAACATAAAGGTTTTCGTTGTTGGGATCCCCTTTCCAATAGACTTCGTATATCTCACCATGTCACTTTTTGGGAGCACACTATGTTCTCTTGTTTATCCTCCTTCCACGCCTCCTTCTCTAGTCCTCCATCTTTCTTCACTGACACATCTATTGACCTTTTTCCTCTCTCTGAGTCCACTCCTGATAATGAGCTTGATCAATCTGTACCTACTTCTGCAACCTCGGACCAGTCGTCCATCTCTGATGGAAATCCTGACCCTCCTCCAGACACCCCTCCTCGTCGTTCTACTTGGGTAAGGGAACCTCCTATTCATCTCCAAGATTATCACTGTTTTTCTACTATTGTTTCCTTTATTGAACCTACCTCTTATCAAGAGGCTAGTATTGACCCTTTATGGCAGAAAGCAATGAATGATGAATTACAGGCTCTTGAAAAGACGCACACTTGGGACTATGTTGACTTACCTCCTGGTAAAAGACCTATTGGCTGCAAGTGGATCTACAAAATCAAGACTCACTCTGATGGTACTATTGAGCATTATAAGGCTCGTCTTGTAGGAAAAGGGTATTCCCAAGAATATGGTATTGACTATGAAGAAACATTTGCTCCTGTGGCTCGGATGACGTCTGTACGTAGTTTACTGGCTGTTGCTGCTGCCAAGCAGTGGGCTCTTCTTCAAATGGATGTCAAAAATGTTTTCCTTAATGGGACTCTTTCTGAAGAAGTCTATATGAAGCCACCCCTTGGTACTTCTTCTCCTCCTCACAAGGTGTGCCTCTTGCGTCGCGCACTCTATGGTCTCAAACAGGCTCCACGAGCTTGGTTTGCCACGTTTAGCTCTACCATCACTCAACTTGGCTTTACTTCCAGTCCTCATGATACTGCACTTTTTACTCGTCACACACCCCAGGGTATTGTTCTTCTTCTTCTTTATGTTGATGACATGATTATCACTGGTAATGATCCACAGGCCATATCCGATCTCCAACACTACCTTGGTCAACATTTTGAAATGAAAGGCCTTGGGTCTCTCAACTACTTTCTTGGTCTTGAAGTCTTTCGGCGCTCGGACGGATATCTATTGTCCCAAGCTAAATATGCCTCTGATCTCTTAGCTCGCTCAGGAATTACCGACTCTAACACAGCTTCAACGCCGTTAGATCCCAATGTTCATTTGACTCCTTAGGATGGTGTTCCTCTTGAAGATGTCAGTATGTATCGGCAACTCGTTGGCAGTCTCATCTATCTAACAGTGACTCGTCCAGACATTGCATATGCTGTTCACATTGTTAGCCAATTTATGGCTGCTCCTCGAACCACCCACTTTACTGCCGTACTACGTATCCTTTGTTATGTCAAGGGAACTTTGGGACATGGACTTCAGTTTTCTTCTCAATCCTCTCTTGTATTATCTGGCTATTCTAATGCAGATTGGGCTGGGGATCCCACTGATCGGCGTTCTACAACCGGTTACTGCTTCTACTTAGGCGATTCTCTCCTTTCTTGGCGTAGTAAGAAACAAAGTGTTGTCTCTCGTTCTAGTACTGAATCAGAATATCGTGCTCTTGCTGATGCTACCGTTGAACTTCTATGGCTTCGTTGGCTTCTTGTTGATATGGGTGTTCCTCAGCAGGGTCCCACTCTCCTTCATTGTGACAATCGCAGTGCCATCCAAATTGCCCACAATGACGTTTTCCATGAGCGTACAAAGCACATAGAAAATGATTGTCACTTCATCCATCATCATCTCTTGAGCCACACACTTCTTTTGCAATTTGTCTCCACCACTGAGCAACCAGCCGATATCTTCACCAAAGCCTTATCATCTACTCGCTTCAATCAGATACGTACCAAACTCAAGTTGACAGCTACTCTACCACCTTGAGTTTGAGGGAGGGTATTAATGTATATTTTGTAGTTAAGAAGATTGAAGATATTATATTATCTTATTTTATTTTGTATTATTTGTTACCTTTTTCTTCCATAGAACCTTGTATTTATACTCTCTTTTTCCTTGATGTAAATAAATAATGTCTTATTGATCCAAATAAAATCACAGGATCAAAGACAGCATCATCTACTTCAAGTCTGAAATAGAGAAATCTTCTTCATTTCTCGGTTTGCTAATTAATTGCCTGAAAATGAAAGAAAAAGCAAAAGTTTGAATATACTTTGGGGTTAACTTGTGGGCAGCTGTGTGAAGTGAATTTTACATAGCAAAACTTTACAGATATAAATAAAAGGTATGATCACACAGATCATGCTTTAATTTACATGAATAAAGAATTCTTAATCATGTTGTATCTGTTTCTGCATCTAATTCTACTCAAATGAAAAAAAAAAAAAATATATAGTCACAAAATAAATAAATAAATAAGAGCCTCTATTTAACAAAAAAAAAAAAAAAAAAAAAAATCTCTTCTATAGATTTAATAGTCTAACTACCTCCAAAGAATTGAACTCAACTTCCATTAAAGGATTTTGCTCCTGATATTCCATCTTATTCTAATTTAGAGGTTAAATCTTCTCTCGGGAGTTTTAGCAATTGTGATCAAAGAGTCATTCACATATACATACTATTTCTTAGATCCTACTTAATTAGAGTTATCTTATCATTTGACATAAAACTACCTTGAATCTTATCCAAGAGACATTGTTATGGTGTTACTTAATAGAATAAGCATAAGATTGCATTCATATTAACATTTTAAAGTGTTTAAATAAGTGTTTCTAAATACAACAAAAATATTTAGTAATACTTGAAAAATTAATCTACACACATACCCTATAGGTCGGGTTGTGTCTTTTTCAATATTCATTGTCATGAAATGTTGGAATATACAGAAAAAGAAAAAAAAAAAAAAAAAAAAAGATGAAAAGGAAAAGCAGGCACGCTTGCTCCCACACTCAACTTTCAACTTTGGAAATGTAAATAAAACCCAAACTTTAAATAAATCCACTTCTGAAAGTTGCCAAAAAAGTAGAAAGTAAAAAGTGTAAAGGTTTTTTCTGAGAGATTTTGGGCATTTTGGGTTTTGTCTTTTTAGTAAAACAGCTGCGGACCATTCATTGGTTTTGCTGTAGAGACAAAACACCAAACCAACTACTGTATTCTGTGCCCATAATTGCACTTTCTCCAAAGAAATAAAGAAAAAAACAAAGCCATAGAAATAATGCACATGTTTACACCCTTTTTTCTCCCATTCTTTCTGACTCTGATTATCATTTCATTCATCTATGATTGCCCCTTGAAGCCTTCAAGTACAATCAAATAATTGTACCCTTAATTGCTATTTATCCTCTCAATTATCTTTTATTTCCCAATCTTTTGTTGTGTAATCCCAATTTGTATATCCATATACTGTTTTTGGATTGAGATTAGATCGAATTGGATTTATAAATAACTAATTTATTGCTAACTTCCTAAAAAGTCACTGTTAAACTAAATATTGATATGTTAGATATATAGGTTAAATTGAAAGGTTTGATGGATATCTCTTACAAAAATCCTTAGAGCATGACAAAACAACCCTTAATTAATCACCAATACAAATATGAATACTAATGAAAATTAGAATTTTTTTTTAATAATACATTTTAAAAAAGTAATGTCAAAAATAGGGTGAGAGGCAAACTATTGACAAAAAATAGAGTGATTTTGTGGAAGTCTGTGTAACCCGTACACGACTTTGCTAGGAAATCGTACACGGGGTCCACGACTTCAATGCGTGGACCCCACTCTCTTCTTTTTTAATTCAAAGATATTCGATATATATATTTATTTATTTAGTATTTAATACGTGGGTCCCGCACGTATTAAATATATATTTATATATTTATATATTTATTATTTAATATGTAGGTCCACGCATAATCACTCTATTTTTGTCAATAGTTTGCCTCCCACCCTATTTTTGACATTACTTTTTTAAAATGCATTATTAAAAAAAAGATCTTGAAAATTAGACGTACTTTTAGTTTTTTAGTTTATTTAGAGAGTGAAAATTAAAAAGTTTGATTATCAATTTAAATAATCATTCGTATAATCCCACAAAGATTGAACTCTATATATGCATACCTTAGCATTATTTGGTCTAGAAAATGATCCGTATATACTAATAATGTCAAAGTGAGTTTAGTTTAATTAACCTAACTTATGTGCATACGAATAATACTTAAATATTTACGATAGTATGATTTTTATTAATTTTTTTCTTTTATGAAAAATTATGATTGTATAGTGAGGATACACTTGCCCTCACATGATTTGAACATGTAATGTCTAAAGAGATATCCTTTTTTAGATATAATGTCTAAATATCTAGATTTGCACTTTCTTGTTCGTTCTTTTATAATTAAGCCTAATCTTATTTATGATCATCTAATTAAAGGACCTAACAAATGTTACTAATATTTGGACTTCTTCTTTATTGTCCTCCTAAGGAGCTTCAGAGAATACTTGAGTTTAATTTAATAGTAACAGTCATTTAATCTTAACGTATAATGATCATCATAGATTTGCTTAATAGTAAATAAAAAACATCTTTTTGATAAATGGTTAAGATGTAATGAGTTAAAACTATGATAACCACCTACAAATATTATAAGGTCAAACGAGTTGTCTTATAAAACCAATTGAGACGGGCGTAATTAAGCTAGTTCAGATGCTCACATATATATTAAAAAATAAAATTAATATATACATAGATTTTCAATAAATTATTAGGACTATATTATTCTTAAAAACTTAGTAAATGAGTTTGGTCTATTATTTCTCAATCCTACAAGAATAGACAAACAATTTAATTTAAACCTTAAATTTAACATAAAACAAGCTCTATGGGTAGGAAGCAAAGTACATTAGGTATGTTATCAGCCAAATCAATTAAAGATGAGAATAACTCTAGATTAATTACAATATTTGTAACATAGTTGATTTGTGTTATTTCCTTTTATCATATCATAGTGCTGTTAAATCTAGATGAATCGAAATATATATGCAGGTGACAACATCTTTTAATGTAATTTTACAAATTTGGAGAGAGAAAATATAAATCATTGATAGCATGATAATGATATATGTATGCATGCACTACTAGAATTTTCTTTTTGGAAACACACAACACTATAAGGTTTGATGTTAGCAATTGACGAATGAGAAAAGGTCACAAACATAAGAAGCAAACAAGATTGAAAAATTAGGAAGTCTTTTTCCTTTTCCATCTTAAAAAACAAAACATTGGCTTGTGGCCTTGTTAATGTTTTTTAACATCACACATGGACCACATTAAAATTTTGGCACTAAATAATGTTCATTACTTTTGTTTGAAAAATCTACGGGCATTTCACTCATCCACCTAGGATTAGACCATGGACTCGAATATTGTATAGGATAAGAACAATAATAAACTTTCAATTACCTCTACACTAATATATGATGTCGTCTAATTTAAGTAAACCCTAAATCCTAAATTTTGCTTTTAGAAGAAACAGTTGAAAGTTGTTGAAATAATGGATATATATATTAAGGATCGCTCCACAAGGTGAGACTTTCCTTACACTCGATTCTACCGGAATTTACATAAAAATAATATCTGGTCATTAATTAAATATGTATAGAGTATTTTGAATTAAACAACATATGGATGTATTGAGTTAGTAAAGGATACCATCCAAAAATATATATTGTCTAAGATCGTTGTTTCCTTATTTATTTTCCAAATATCTACAGTTTGTGCACTAAATAAAAAGGTTGGACATGACTTGACTTTTGCACAACTATCATCACAATTTGTTTGGATATGTTGCAAGTAATTTGTAGGGCCAACAAATGTGACGTGTTAGGTTGGTGTAGTGCACAAATATAAAGTATTAGACACACATTTTTATCTAGTCCCATCCAAATATCTAATCACTCGTTGATGTCATATGATAGTTGAATAATGTATATGTCGTGAGGTAGTTTTGCTACTGTCTAGATAAGATGATCTGATATGTAGCAGTGAGCATGATAGACTGAAAAACCAAATAGACCAACTGAACGAAAGATATGATCGATCAAAGATAAGGAGAGAGGCCTGTTCGATATCGATCTGGAAAAATTTCAGACAACAACATTTTAAAAAAGTTTTGAAGACTTAAATCGACATAGGACTGACCGACTAACCAACGATAGGTTTAGTTAGAAAACCGACTTTAATCGATCGATGCTCACAACCACTATCAATAAATACCTTTCTCTAAGTTCAAAGTATGGTATAAGTTTTGACTATATCTAATCATTTTACGCTTGTTTAGAGTCTTGTAAACTCAAATTGATCCGCCCATTAACAGTTAAAAGAGTCGCAAAAACAAAGAAATGACAAAAGTAAAATATAGTTTCCAATCCCAATGGAACTCATCTGGGTTTTAGACAATACAATCACCGATGATTAATTCCCTTGTTTAAACTAAAAACCAAATTTAATTTCTATAATATAGAAAATGCGATTCAAACTTAAAATGATATGTGTAGGCAATAGAGGCTCATAAAGCAAAGAAGAATAAGTAAGATTCTCTTGAAAAAAAGAAAAGAAAGAAAAAAAGAAAAGGAGAAAGGTACGTAAAGGTTTTTATATTTATTGTTTTTATTGAGTATTAATTTAGAGAAAAAGGCATGGGGATGAATGGGAACGTGGTGGCCACACTCCTTCCCTTCAATTTTTGCCTCTTTACATCCGATTATTTTTGGGATTTTCTTTTCACTTTTTCTAAAGTTCCATCAACTTTTTTCTCTCCTCATTTTCTGTCCTCAACTTTTGTAAAAGTAAGAAAATCATTCATTCACCACTTCTTTATTATATATATATATATATATATATATATATATATATATATATATATATATATATATTTTAATATGGTAATGTATTATATATAAAATGTTGTGTCTTATTTTAGTGTTATTAAAATTCCTTCAATCACTTTCTTTTTCTTCTTCATATTAATTCTCTCTTTGTCTCTATCTTTTAAGTGGACTCTAGTATCAAAATTTTAAAATAGGCCATGAGATCAAACTATTTGACATGCAAAGAATCAAACAACAAAAAACCTGTAGTTCAAAAACGATGTAAAAGAGAGAAATTGTTTAATTATTTTGAAACATATATATATATATGTATGTATGTATATGTATGTATGTATATGTGTGTGTGCATGCATAAATAAGGGATAGAGGGTTTGTAACATCCTAAGCCTATGATGCAAAATTTAGATATTACGTTTAGTGGCTTTGACATTCCCATGCATCTACTACAACATAGCAATGTCACACCTTGTCTTATAGATTGCTTCCAAGGATGAAGATTATTTCCACACATAAACCAACGTGGATTCTTTCGAAAAGCTTTGTCCTTGTTCACATGTTTTTTGGAAAAAAATTTGAGGATGTTGTGTGATATATATAAGAGAACTACTCAAAAACTACACTTAAACAATAAAGTTCTTATAATTGAGCTACTAAAAAAATACACCATATTGATTATTATTTGTGTCTATCATAATATAAATATACATAAAAGATAGTTCATTTTAATCTATATAAACTCTATCGTAGATAAATATTAATATTTTATAAATTATTTTAGATAACTCTAAAATTAATTTAAGATTAATTAATTACTACAATTTTCTTCTCCAAGAAGACAAACTCAAATTTTGTGCATCCAATGCATCATCTGTATCAAATAAATGCAATCCATTTTATTTTTTCTTTTGTCCAAAATATTTTAAAGGTTCATTGTTATATATTTTAAAATTTTTTGTAGTTTTTATTTAATACATTTTTATTTTTTTAAAATTAATTAATAGATATTAATAATAAATAGGGCAGTTAATAGTAAAGAATTGAAAGCTAATAGGGTAATTAATATTAAATAAAGACGAAACTAAGTTTAGTTACAAAAGTGCTGTTGCGTTGATTATATATTTTTAACAAAAATAAGCATCTAAATAATATACATATACTTATTTACTCATTTGAAAATAATAATACGCTTAATCTAACTTTTTTAGAATAATCTATCGAAAATAACATTTTATTAATATTTTTCATCAAAATTTTATATAAAAATTATGACCCCAATATTTTATGATCACGAAAACTTTAATATTCACAGTCAAGTTTATAATAAAATTTTCAAAATTTAAAGAAAGAAAAGTTTAAATATTTGAAAAATCCCTTTGGGTCCTCTCTCTCTTCACCATCAAAATCTCCCTCTTACTTCACCCCTCTAATTATTTTATTCACTTTAGTTCTTCATAAAATTAATATTAATCTTATATTAAAAAGTTAATATTCATCTTTATGTTTTTTTTTTTCTAAGTAACAATCCTAACCCTAGATAAATAATGTAGGCTAAAGTGAATTTAGTTTAGTGTATTGATATCACTAAAGGTTGAAGGTTTAGTATCTCACTAACACTATTGTATTGAAAAAAAACTAAATATTGTACAACTAATTTGGTAATTATATATCATGGGTTCAAGAGATAAAAGAATAGGCACTAGCACCATTTTTTAGAATTCGATGAAATAGTTTTACTTACTGCATCTAGATCGACCATCGAGATTTTTATAAAAAGCTAACATTTTTTCCTTATAATTTTAACGTGGAAAGGAGGATAAGATATGATAGAAAAAAAGTTTTGGAAGAAAATAGAGTGGGAAAAAATTTGACTTAAGAAAAAAGGGGAAATTGCAAAATTAATAATAATAAAAGATGAAAAATTGTCAAAGAATATTTTAATAAAATATTTACGCTTTATATAAAAAATCAAATATAATTAATTTTATTTTCAAGTAGTTTCATTAGTTTGTCAATTTTAAAAATATAAAAAATGAGTCTTTTAAAAAATACAACAAAGCTGTAAAATATTTACTCTCCATAACAATTTCAAAAATGGAAAAAGCTCACAGGTCAATGTAAAATACCATAAAATACCCCGTCAACTACTCGCGTAATATATTTGGTAGACGATTGTTTAGATTTGGCTATTATTTGATACACGATCGTTTTACATTTGACTAAACGTTTTTTTAATTCTTTTGTACATAATCATTTAGATTTAGCTAAATATTTTTTTTTTTTAATTATTTGGTACACCATCGTTTAGATTTGTTTATTTTTTTTTAAACAATCGTTTATTTTTTTATACGATTGTTTAATTACTTTTTTTTACACCATCGTTTACATTTGGATACTCCAATTTAAACGACTTTTTTCAAGATTTTTTATACACGATTCTTGCTATTTTTGTACACGATCGTTTAAATTTGGTTACGACATAAAAGAAAAAGAAAAAAAAAGACGATAGAAAGAAATTACAATTAAAAGGAAAATAAAGATGTAAGGACAAACAAAAAATAATTAAAAATAAATAAATTTATATATTTTGTTATATGGGGCGTAAATATATTAAAAATAACTTAAAAAGAAAAAGAAAAAGAAAAAAAGAAAAAAAAAAAAAAAAAAAAAAGGAATTTGGGTTGGTAGTGATTGAGTGGGTAGTGGAGAGTGCAATGCTTAGCTGTGTGTTTGTTGTTTTCTGCTGACTACTCTTTGGAATGGAATCTTTTTGGAGAGTTTATCAAATTATAATTAACATTATTAACCTCTTATTATGGCATCTTTCTTTTTTCAAAATTCATTTCACCCTTTCTCTATTTTGTTTATTTTTCAACTTTTCATTTTTTTTACTTGTGTTAAAAACAACAGGGATTAAACACATCTATCAAGTACTAAATCAACACCATTTACTAATATATATAATCTAAAATTATACCCTCTCCTTAATATATTATATTTATGAACTATTACTTATTATTTTTAATCTAAATTAATCTGGCGGTTTATAGCAAAGGAAAATATAGTTTTCTTTTTCAATTATTAACACTCAAATAAATAACTAAAACTAAAGTAAATATACTTATACTTCATTTGAAAGTATTTAGTCCAATGAATTAAAGTTGGCAGAGTAAAATTGTAAAGTGGACTTCTTTTTTTATCCAAAAAGTTGGTGGATGATATACAACAAAAACAACGTCAATTTCATGTTTTTATAATAAATTATTCTTACATTGTTAATTAATCCTACGGGACCTCACAATTCCAGTGGTTGCTCCAAATTAAAGAGCAACGAAATTGGAATTTGGGTAGGTTAGATTTTGATGTATTGATATAAATTGGTCAATTTTGGAGGAGTGGAATTTTGGTCCATGGAAGTTATAATTGATGATTGATATGTTAAGGGCTTGTGGTTTACACACGCATTGTGATTATGATTTTATTCCTTTTGACATTTTGGTATAAGCTTGTGCCCAACACACGCCTTCTTGTGCTGTGGAGCCTCCCCTAAAGATTTCCGATCCATTCATTTCTTTGTCATTTGCCATTCAATGTTTTCTATTCAAATAATATATTATTATTATTATTATTATTATTTCTTTTTAATTCTAAGTTTTTCTAATTTCTGCATTATGCCATGATATGATTCACATAAGTTTATTACTATATTTTTTATTGTTTTGATTTATTACACGATCATGGAAGTAAAAATTCCTAAATTAAAAGAACTTTTTTTTTTTTTTGGTTCTTAAAAGATCTCCATGAACACGTAGATAGGTAACATATCAACATGTATTTATATATATAATTGGCAAATAAGATATTTGAATAATAATCTAACAAGTATCACAAACAAATCTCCATGTTTCAAAAGAGAAAAAAAAATTATAAAAACGTATAATCATAACCCTTTAATGAATAGAAATAGTTGTTTGAAAACAATTATTGTTTACACCCACATTTATAACAACCTACCAAAATTATAAATCTTTCTATATATGAAAACACCTATTTGAAATTTTATTCAAATTTAGAATTAAAGACTAATTGAATTTGGTTTACCAAAAAAAAAAAAAATTAATAAATACAGTCTAGTCTATATTACACTTGTGTTTGCGTAGTGTTTCTGGGTGCAAATTAAAAATATGCTAATAAGGCATATTTTTGTTTTTGTTTAATTTTTGTACTAAATAAGAAAAATAAGATATATGAGATTAAGTGCTGGCCCTAATTAATCATTGTTTGGGGTTTAGAAACGTAGAGTCCATTTATTTACTTGTGAATCAACTTTTTCTTCTGTTCCGTGAGAGAGAGAGAGAGAATTTCAATATGGCCTCAACACTTTTTGATACTCTATATAAATGTGGCCATTTCTTTGCTTTTTCTTCACACACCATTTGTCCATTTTCCTTTGCTTTCTCTCTTTCTTCAAACCCAATTTGGGATCTTAAATTAATTAAATTAAGCTTTTAACAATGGGGGAAGCTGCTGGTTTCACTGATCCAGAGAAGCAGAAACTTCTTCTTCATGATCATGAGGAGAAGCACTTCATGTCAAGTGAAGTTGTCCGTGACATCATCATCGGTGTCTCCGATGGCCTCACCGTGCCATTTGCCCTTGCAGCCGGACTTTCTGGGGCTGATGTTAGCTCCAGCATTATCCTCATTGCTGGAATTGCTGAAGTTGCTGCCGGAGCCATCTCCATGGGACTTGGAGGGTATACTATACAATCCCTTAAATACTTTGTTTTTCTTTTTAATATTTATTATTTCTTTTCGATGTCTAAAAAATGTTAAATTTTTAGTAAGAAATCGAGATCGAAAAATCAAACTTTCAACTTCTAGAAAAGAAAGTTATATGGATAAGATTGATAAGACTGATTTTTTGTTTTATAACGATATTTGAAATTATACAAGGTAAACATTTTTTTTCAAATAACTTTTTTGACTCATCTGCCTCTAATTTGGCTTTAAATTTGTTTGTTACACTTCAAAAGTGGTTTGGTAAGTAAATTGATTGAATATAATATGTTACTATATATAAACTTAACATAAAAAAAATAAAAGAAAAGAAAACAATGTGTCAAAGTGCCTTCTAGTGGGTCATTCAAAAAAAAGAAAGAAAAAGAAAAAGCCACCTATATATTCATCCACACTCACATAATAAAAAAGTAGAACTATATACTATAGTTAGATTAAATATAGACTCTTGAAGAGGCCAAATTAGTATTAATAATTTGTCCAAATATATGAAATCATATATATACTTGAAACAATCATTACTTGATTCTTGATTTATTGGATGAGGAATAATTTTATAAAAAATAAAATAAAATATCAATTTTCTTTTGTTCACAAGGTTTGTTTCAAGTGACCACATTTAGTCGCTATTTTTTAGTTCATGTATTTTGGTCTATATATGTATATATATTGGTAAAATCAAAGTGTAAGGAAGATTGTACTGAGTTGAAATAATGCAGATATCTTGCAGCTAAAAGTGAAGCTGATCATTACATGAGAGAACTGAAGAGGGAACAAGAAGAGGTGATTGAAGTTCCAGACATAGGTAATTTATTTATTTGGCCTTTCTTTTCTTCTTTACTTTATTTAGGTTTAAATTATTGGTATAGTTAAGTTTGGATTAATCGTTTAATTGAAAACTTAATATAATGATTTCAGAGGCTGCTGAGGTGGGAGATATATTGTCACAATATGGGGTTGAAGCCCATGAATATGGCCCTGTTGTTGCTGCTCTTAGAAGGAACCCTCAAGCTTGGGTTGATTTCATGATGAAGTAACTAAACTTTCCTTCTCACACTTTTCTTTTGAATCATTTTCCACACACTAATCATAAATTTTTGTTTATTTATAATTTGGGGTGATGCAGATTTGAATTGGGGTTAGAAAAGCCAGACCCAAAAAGGGCATTAATAAGTGCATTAACAATAGCCATATCCTACATAATTGGTGGGTTGGTGCCCTTATCGCCATACATTGTGTTCCCCGCTGCTGGAGATGCTGTGATTGCTTCTGTAATCGTAACCATAATTGCATTGCTAATCTTTGGCTTTGCTAAGGGCTATTTTACTGGTAATCGTCCCATTATGAGTGCACTACAAACCGCCTTAATTGGAGCCATTGCTTCTACCGCTGCTTTCCTCATTGCGAAGGCTTTTCGTACCTGAAACTTCTTCGTTATCAAAGTATGTCAGCATTAGAAAGAAGAATATATATATATTATTGGATATAGTTATGGACCCGAGTGATGATTCTTAATTAAATTGTAGTGCTTGCTTCTGGCTAGTAATTTCTTTTAGATATGTTCGCACCATTTATGTAAAGTAAATGTACTCGTTTAATTAGGATTGAGTTGTTTTCAAATTTATGTATCCCCTCCATTTAAATTTGTTTTTTCAATTTTAATTTTAATTAAGTAGTTTCCAAAAACAATGTTTTTATGTTTTCAACGTATCCAAAATTTAAATTTACAATTTCTTTTTTCCAAATTCATTGGATACTTAAATCAAATATGAATAAGATTGTTGTTTTGATTAGATAACTTGTTTGGGTGGATAAAAGTTTCAAAACTTACCCATCTTCTGAAGAATAATAGTTTCTGATTCACCATTTTTTACAAAAATAAAAAGAAAGAAGAAAAAAAGAAAAAAGAAAAGAAAAGAAAACTAATATGATTTTATGATTTGTTTACAATTATAAAACCTTAATATTTGTTAATTATTCCATCATTTGTATACAAAAGTCAAGCATAGAGCTGCTACATTTCATTTCTCTAATTTCAACTTCAACCCAATTGCTTGTTTTAGCAATTACATCATTTTTCATCACAATATTAGGATAAAAGAAATATAATTAAATCAAATAATTAGAATCTTAGTTGACTAACAAGTTTTAAACAAATCAATAATTTTTCTCAATATAAATTATTCTTTGGATTTGGATCTATCTATTATTTTTTTCAATGGAAATATTTCTAAACAAAGTTTTTCTAAATACAATAAAATTTTGAAAACTAATTTATAGAAAATCAACCGGATCGATCGTAACTTGTAAGCCTATTACATATGTATATTTCTATCGATATCTATTTATTTTCATGGGTTCAAGGGTGATCATATATAAAATCTAGAAACCTAAACAAAAGATACTAAGGTAAACACTTTAGTATAAACACTTTAGAAACACTTTAGTATAGGAGGGAGGTTCTCCTCGCTTTATGCTATTTATATATATATAAAGATTATATAATCTAATTCCTTTAGACACAAATACAAGCTTTACTCTTTATAAATTTTTCAACTGAAATGTAAAACTTGGTTAATAAAAATCTCTGAATCCAACGCTACATGATATCTCATATAGAAATGATGATTTTTCTATTGAACTAATCTTTTGATTTTTATAAATTTGTTAGGAGTAACATACTAAGTAATATGAAAATGTTAAAATTTTATAATAAGGAGAGAAAAAATAAAATTAAAACTAAAAAAGGAAAAGGAATTAGAGATTGACGTAAAGAAGGAATAAATAATTGGGGAAACAGAGAGCATAAACTTTTCTTAGAATGCATTCCCACTTCGCTTTTATTCTCTTTAATTTTGTTTTCAAATCCATTAACAAATTTGACAAGAAATAGCAAAAGAAAAAAAATGGCCGACCTCCATGGAAGCAGAAGCCAACTGCCGCTCCTCCAGCAGCACAAAGAGAAGCATTTCACCGCCGGCGACATCGTCCGCGACATAATCATCGGCGTCTCCGACGGTCTAACCGTCCCCTTCGCTCTTGCCGCCGGTCTATCCGGTGCGAATGCTTCCTCTTCCATCGTTCTCACAGCCGGAATCGCGGAGGTGGCGGCGGGCGCCATCTCCATGGGACTCGGCGGGTACGGATCTCTACGAATCTGAATCTAAACTCAGTCTTTGATTGATTGAAGCGATTTGTAGGGCAGTGGAGGGATATTATGAAATTGAATTTTAAAAGAAATGTTTGTGAAAAATGAGCAGATATTTAGCGGCGAAAAGCGAAGCGGATCAGTACAAGAAGGAGCTGAGGAGAGAAGAGGAGGAAATCGTTTTAGTTCCTGATACTGGTTCCATTTCTTCCTTCTTCTTCCATTTTTTTCATTTTTCCATTTCCCCTTGAGAAAAACCAAAGAGAGCATTTTGTTTGAACACAATGTAATGGGCCGATGAATTTGGGCCCTCATACCCACGCCTCAATTTTTCAGTTGGGCTTATGGTGTATTGTACTTTAGAAATGATTTTATTTTACTTCGAAAACTATACTATAAATCAATAAATGAGGCAATTATTAAATTATAAATTAAATAAACTCACCTCAATTTCATACTTAATTGTTTTACTTTTTTCCATGTTTTCTAAATATTTCGTGTGTTCTCTAATAAGTTTTTGTTATGTTGTTACTTTTTTACAATGTTTTGAAAGATGTATCCGAGTTTTTGAATTAAACAAATAAGATTTTATAAATTGGATTTTGTTTTTAACTTTTCACTAAGAATTCAAATCTTGCTTCAAGAAAGGTGAGATCTATATATTCTGAAAATTGAAAAAACAAATATAAATTTCAATGATAGAGAATAGAAAATAAAAGAGCTAAAGTTGAAAATATTTTTCTAGTTTTTTAAAATTTGGGCTGGATTTCAAAAACTTAAAACCAAACAATTATCCATATATAGTTTCATGAATTTGACCCAAAAAAGAAGAAGAAAAAATCATCAACCTTTCATTCTCTTTATATAATACAATACCACCATATGTCTAGAAATAACCTATCTTCGTAGTGTAATGATTAATTGAAATTTGAATCTGCACATATAGAATGAAAAATTAAAATAGAGTATTTTGGAATGTAATAATGCAGAAGCTGCAGAAGTGGGAGATATATTGGAGCAATATGGAATAGAACCACATGAATATGGTCCTGTTGTTAATTCTCTAAGGAAAAACCCTCAAGCTTGGCTTCATTTCATGATGAGGTATCTTACTTCTTCTTCTTCTACTACTACTTTTTTCTTTTTCTTCTTTTATATATATTTCAAAATAAATTTTCAAACAAAAAACAAAAGTAAAAAGAGAAGAAAGTATGGGTCAAATTTATTTTTATTATTATAGGTTTGAGCTAGGATTGGAAAAGCCAGAGCCAAAAAGAGCCATACAAAGTGCCCTAACCATTGCCATCTCCTACATATTGGGAGGGTTAGTACCCTTAATTCCGTACATGTTTTTCCCCAAAGCCTCAGAGGCTGTTCTTGCATCTGTTGCCTTAACTTTGGTAGCACTCTTAGTTTTTGGCTATGCCAAGGGTTACTTCACCGGCAACAAACCCTTCACCAGCGCCGTGCAAACCGCCCTCATCGGAGCCATTGCATCAGCGGCCGCCTATGGCATGGCCAAGGCCATCCAACCACGTCAACCCTAGCTAATTATAAATAATGGTTCTTCATATATGTTACTCTACCATAAAGTAATTTAATTTACATATTCAACTATTGTGTATACACACACACACACATATATATATATAAATAAGAGCTCATAACTTATGAAGCTTTTGTATGTGTCTTGTATCTATGCTAACAATATTTTCTCTCTAGATCACAATTTGTATCAGCATCCAAATGCACAATAATAATTATGTGTTGTTATGGTGATGTACATCTTTTTTCTTTCTTCTTCCGGTTAAGTTCATGGTTGACTTCAAATGATTTTTTTTTTATACAAAATACAAAAGGATAATTTGTATAATTTAATACATTAATTGAAACTTCTAAATTTCCATAATGAATCCATTTAGATTCTTAATTAATATTATTTTTTAAATAAAAATTTTCAATAAATCAATTCTAAGTATCCATTTTGTTAATCTAACAATTTAAAAAAAAGATATATATATCGATGACATTCAAAAGATAAGAGTCTAAATTGATATGATACACTAATAAATTTTAAGAATTGGTTCAATGAAAAATAATTATAATTGTCATGCGATGTTTGTAAACAAAATTTATATCCTTGAAAGCACTAAGAGCTTCAATTAGAGTGATTAATTATTAGTTCAAAGTTTTTAATTGATACAACTTTATGTAACCACCGATCTGTTATTCCAATTACCATAAACAATAAAAGTTAAGTTTGAAATCGAAAAACAGAATGGAAGTAAGGTTGAAGTGTTTATTCATGTGAGTAAGGAAAGTAAAACCTGATAGGAACTTCATTTGTTACACATTTATGGTCTCATTTGAGTACACAACTTTGAAAACATAGCCTCAATGGAACATAATAAATAAATGGAAAATCCATAAAACTATTTGGTTTAATAAACAAAAGTCCGAACTATGGCTTTGGCTTAAACAAATTTCAATATACAATTAATCATTAATTAGAAGAGAACAAATGTGCAAAGGTGTTGAGAAATTTTACAAAGTAATTACTCCGCCAGTCGGATTTGTGGAATATCAAATAAATGCAATTATGGCACTAACACACTTTGACTAAGTTTGACCCAATTTGAAGAACGTAAGATTTGAGATTTCCATCCACATTTTCCAAATATTTTCCTTTACTGTTCCAAATTTTCCATTTAATTTTCCTACCCCAACGGTCACCAACAGATTCATAAAAGGAATTAAATTCCTACATCTTCATTTCACTCCCATAAACAAATTACTCACAAATCATCACTTCATTCAATTCTCTATACTCTGTTTCAATTTCCAATTTCCAATTTCCAATTTCACATTCACTTTCTGTGTTTACCAAATAATGGTGATGGAGACAACAGTTCATGGGCGCTTAAGAATCTGTCATCATCTTCGTGATTTAGACAATATTTACATACCTCGGAAAAGACGTGGATCTTCCTCCGGCGCCGGCAAGAAACAGCAATCCATTACTGAAACCGAACTCCCCTTGTCTATGGCGGAGGCTGCGTCTATTCTAATACAACTGGCAAACTCTGTTCCTGATGTTCAACGGCAAAAATTGAACAAAACACACAAGAGAAAAAACCCTCCGATACCGACGGAGGCATCAACGAGTAAGACTAAGAAACAGAGGAAGAAGAATGTAGACCAGAGTGAGATTCCGTCTATGCCGGTGACTATGAGAGATCGGATTCTAGAGATGGGTGGGTATGAAATAAGACTTGTAATTCAAAAACAACTTACTGATACCGATTTAAACAAAAACCATGGCCGTCTGTCGATGAACAAAAAACAACTGTCGTTCGATTTTGCAACAGAGGAAGAGAGTGAGTTACTGAGCGAACAAGAAAATAAGAACAAGAAGGGGATAAACGTAATGATATTGGACGATGTTCTTGAAGAAAGAATGCTTTGTTTGAAGAAGTGGAAAATTGGAAGTGGAGAAGTTTACTGTTTGATGACAAAATGGAATTTGATGGTTGAAAAAAGGGGATTCGAAAGTGGAGAAGAGATTCAAGTATGGAGCTTCAGAAAAGATGATGAATATGAAGCTCATCGTCTTTGCTTCGCGTTGGTTAAATTAGCAACTTGCTAATTAAACTCATGACCTTTATTTGATCTTAACAACATAAGAATGACTAATTTTGGAATTGGCTGAAGAATTAGGGTTTCTGAGTTCAGGTGTGAGGAAGGAAGAAGATGGAAAAATGTATTTCTTTAATTTCTTTTTTTTTTTATTATTATTGTTAAAAAATGCAAATTTAGTAAGAAAATGACACGTGGCGTTTTAGAAATTTTGGAGAATGAAATTTAAAGGCCCATTAGGCCATTTAGATGTAAAGAAATGGTTTAGTGAATTTAATTGGCAAATGTGAAAATTTTCCAAAAATTGCACCAAACCAAAATTGTATCATTTGCACATTATGCTTCTACTTCTTCTTCTAAACAAAATGTTATCTTCAAATCTCTACTTTACGTTAAAGGAATTTAAATATAGTGAAAAAAACAAAAATAACATTTTATCTCGAAAATAAATATCTTTTCTTCGTTGTATTTTATATTACAAAAATCCCTACATCATCATCGCCTTAAAATAATCACATCTCTACCTAATAAAACATATATAAAATATTTTTCTTTTACAAAAGAACCACATTTTTTTTTATATAAAATATAATTTATGTGGTAAAAAAATAGATACATCCAAACACAAAAATCGAAAAAAAAAAATATACTACTTATAACTAAAATTTACTTTATCATGTTCCATATCTATAAAACTTTTATTTCAACGGTAATTAATAAAAATAAAATAAAATAAACTTTTTTCTAAGGAGAAAAGAACACAGTTTGTAAAACATACACAATACAAAAGTTTCATTAATAAAGTTTGTATTTTTATCATCCACTTTAAAAATGTTTTAAGATTGGCCCAGCTTTGTTAATTACAATAGATTTATTCTCTGGTATGGCACATTAAATAATTTCGATTCCACTAAATATATAAAGTTGGAGACTTTTGTATCTTAATGTTACAAAACTAATTCAATAATAAATTAAAATTTTTAGATTTCAACATACTCTTGATTTTAATTTTCATTACTCGCTGTCTGTTATTTAATGTTAAAAGTTAAATTAGTTGTTGTTACTTTTCCACCGCTTTTGATAATTTAAAATTTTCACTATCATAATTATTTTAATTTCCTTATGTTTAAAATTATTAGAACAAATCCAGAATGAATATAAGGTAATGTCTTAGGTCTTAGATTTAGAATTCGAATTTGACATACAATTGGCCTAATATTCTAGTGTAACATTTGCATCTTAACAACGTATGCCACCAACACAGAGTTTTTCAACGTGTTTCATTTTCTCTCACCTTAATTTTAGAAGATGTCAAATAAGTCCAAGTCTTATTGGGCATACAATTGAAAGCCAAAGAACTTATTAGATGAGAAATGAAAATTATTGTAGGGATCTATTACACAATTTAATTTTATGAAAGTTAAAAGACCCGATTTAGACAAAATTGTGAATTAAACTATTATCAAAGTTTAAACATCTATTCGACCAAAAACGTCTAATTGTAGATTAGTCCTTAGGACCAAAATAACAAGAACTAATAATTTAGATATCAAGATGCTCTTTGTTTTGCTATCAACAATAAAAGGAGCAAAGATATTTGAACATCTAATCTCTCTTGTTGAATGCACATATAAACAAGTTAAGTTTTGTTAAAATTGGCAAAAAAAAGAACATTTGGTAGCAGAATATGGTTATAACAAAACAAAAAAACTTCTCTTTTCATGAGTGAAGCTTATTTTCAAGAAAAAAAACAACCGATCTAATAAACCAAAAAATATTTTAACTTTTTACGTTAGATTTTCATATATAACAAACATCTCACAAAAGTAATTAAAATTCTAATTCACCTAATTAAATTGAAGTCGACCAAACTCAGTCTGCTTCTTCACTCTGTCCTCTAATTTAATTATTAGATTTTCTTCTATAGTTACTCTCAAATGTGAAAATTAGTGTGAACACATTTTTTTTCTATAGCAGACATTATTTTGTGTATTTCCCATTCCATTCTCTCTAACTTTGTCCTTACTCTTTCTTTCATAAAAAGATGACATGATATGGTCAAGATTAAAGAGCTTGTCTTTGTCTCAAACAGTAGTACATTTGGAAGTAATTCTTTGGCATCATATTACAATTTTCATTTATATCTCATTCCATATTAACAGAGAAGAATCACTTTTTATTAGATCCTAAATTTTATTCATAACAATTTTGGATCCTTATACGTCTAAAAGTGTTAAAATTGGAACTTCGAGTTTACAATATAGTTATAAAAATTGGGTTCATATGAAAAAAATTAAATTCTCAAAATCAATAATTAATATAATTTATATATTTATGTAAATTTGACGGTTCAATTTTAAAATTTGAATAGATTTATTTACTTAATTTTTAATTATTAAAGTTAAAGGTATAATTACAACTACATATAGTTTAGAATTCTTTTTTTTTTTTAAATAAATATAAGATATAAAAATAATAAAACAAGATATAAACTATGAATATCTTTAACTTGTTTTCATTAGTATCTATATCAACGTTAATATTTCATCGATAAAATTATTGAGACGTTAGCAATATAGAGTTTGGTCGAAATCCTAAAAAGAAGGAAGTAGGAAAGGGAAGAAAACACGATTACTTGAATTGGAAAAAGGAAAACTCTGTTGTTTGGTATATTATTTGTTAGTCACTTAAATTGGAATTTGTTAATGTTGGAGTCTACGATATTTGGCCTTTTGCTTTGGATCACTTGACTTGACTCTTCCCTTTTTCTAAGTTTATATTATAGCTTCTCTGGTTTCATATTGATCAACAAAAGCTTACATATCAATATAGTTAAGAAACTTAAAGCTGATCAATGACAAATATTTGGTATGTATTCACGGTATCAAAAAGTCCATGCAATTTTTAAATTCCCTTGCCCTTCATTCTACTCAAAAATATAGTACATACTTAATGAACACGTAATATATAAGTATGCTAGATGGATTATCGCAACAATTTTTTTTGATTTTATACGTTTAAATTTTTTAATAAGCTAATAGTTAATTTATAGCTTCTCCGATGACATTCTTGTTTCTCATTTTTTTTCCTTGTTTCTAATATTTTTTGTCTTGCGAGTCTTGAATTCTAAAATCTAGAAACATGAATATGTTTATAATTATTTATGTTTCTAAAAACTAAAACTAAAATTTGTTTGACAATTATTTCTCCTTTATGTTATTTTTCTTAATATTTTTTTCTCTCTTTTTAGATTAAGTATAATTTAATTGTGTAAAATAAAAAAAATATAGGTTATCAAAGATAAATATGAAAAATTAATAAAAAAAAATACTTATAAGTTTTAATTAATCAAACAAAGCTGAAATGGGTAGATTTTACTCTAAAGAAAGAAAGAAAGAAAGAAAGAAAGTATTAATGAAATTAGAGCAAATATCATGGAGAAGATTATGCTCAAATATCATGGAGGAGATTATGCTCAAATATCATGGAGGAGATTATGCTGTATTTAACACTATTATTCTTCCCTTATTTAACCTTAATTTTGTGTATAAATATACATGTATGCTGTAATATTTGATATGAGAAATACAGAAAAATCAATAAAGTTACATGGTATCAGAGCCCTAATCTGTTTGTCGCCGGAAAACTCTGTTTTGTCCTCCATTCAGCCGTCGACCCTTGCTCATCCTCCATTCAGTTCTCAGCCTCAGCCTCTGTTCCAGATCTTAGATCTCTGCCTCAGCCTCTGATTCGTTCGCCTCAACCATTACTCGCCCGCCTCAGCCATTGTTCGGCGAGGACTAGTTTTGTAGACGAAACTGATACAGATCTACAGATCTCTACGTCTACCTCTGTTCGTCTGCTACTCAAAGACATAAATACCCAGATCTCCATCTCTGTTCGTCCGCCATCGTCGACCGTTCCAGATCTCCTCCGATTCGTCAGCCCCTGTTCGTCCGCGAAGACCTTGCGATCTCTACCTCAATCTCTGTCTGTCCGTCCGCGAAGACCTATGAATTCACGTTGACACGAGCAGACACCCTCACGTTCAAGGTGTTACTCACGAACCCACTTTCTCTCCGTCACTTCTGGCGAGCCGTGGCGGTGAAACCCACGAGTCATTTCTTCGATTGGCTTCAAATTGTTGTACCCATATCGTTTAAGGTCCAGATCTGCCAAGTTCCACGTTTTTAGACACCCACTAGCCCACTAGCCCACTAGCCCACTAGCCCACTTGAAATCTGTGTTCCTGTATTCCTGTATACCACTTGAAATCAGCCGTGAGATTAATTCCGCCCCCTCTGTCCGACGAGATGGAGAAAAATGACGTAGCTCGCCCCATTAGCACCATCCTTGATGGCACAAACTATATTACCTGGGCCCACCAAATGAGGAGTTTTCTAATAGGTCGAAAATTATGGCGTATCGTCACGGGAGATATTACCAAACCTGTCAAACCTATTGTCCATGAAACCAGTGCAGAGGATATTCAGTACATTGAAAGACTTGAGGATTGGGACAGCAAAAATCACCAAATTATCACTTGGTTAGGTAATACTTCTATTCCAGCCATCCACACTCAGTTTGATGCCTTTGATAGTGCAAAAGAACTCTGGGATTTTCTATACACACGTTTTCAGTCTATAGGACTGGCTCATTATTATCAGCTGCACTCTACACTTGTTAGTCTCAATCAGGAAATGGGACAATCTGTGAATGAATATCTCGCCACCCTTCAGCCTATTTGGACTCAGTTGGATCAAGCAAAAATTAGCCCTGATCATATTCGTCTCATCAAAGTATTAATGGGTCTCCGACCAGAATATGAATCCGTTCGTGCTGCTCTGTTACATCGTAATCCTCTGCCATCTCTTGATGCTGCTGTTCAAGAAATCTTATTTGAGGAGAAAAGACTTGGCATTGTCTCCTCCCTGCACTCTGATGTCGCCCTTGCAACTACTCATCTCCGACAAGCTAATGAGACCATCTTCTGTAAGAATTGCAAACTTCATGGTCATAAGTTTGCTAACTGTCCTACTATTGAGTGCAGGTATTGTCACAAACGAGGTCATATTTTGGATAATTGTCCAACACGCCCACCCCGCCCTCCTGGTCATTCACACAAACCCAAATTTTCCCATAAAGCCGGTTCTTCATCTGTTGTTGCTGCTGCTACATCTGACATCACTGAACCTTCGAGTCTTCAGTTGACTGATCTTCATGATTTACTGAAACAGGTGATCTCTTCCCAATCTACTGCTCTTGCTGTCACCCCAGGTACCTCTTGGCTCCTTGACTCTGCCTGTTGTAATCACATGACTTCTGACATTTCCTTATTATCATCTCATATTCCTGTTCAATCACTTCCCCCGATCCACTCTGCTGATGGTAATTCCATGTCTATTTCCCACATTGGCACCGTTAATACACCCACCATCAAACTTTCCAACACCTATCATGTCCCAAATCTCACATTCAACCTAGCTTCTGTTGGTCAATTATGTGATCTCGGACTTACTATTATTTTTTCCTCTCATGGTTGTCAGGTTCAGGATTCTCAGACGGGACAAGTGATTGGTACGGGACGGAAGGTGGGTCGATTATTTGAGCTCACATCCCTACAACATTCTCCTGTGTTTCCAGCCATCTCTGCTCCCGTCACTGATAACACTCTATTTCAGTGGCATCTTCGTTTAGGTCATGCATCCTCTAATAAACTTCGTAGTTTAACTTCTACTGGTCTTTTAAACAATGTTTCTCAGTTTAATACTTTTGATTGTTTACATTGCAAAATGGCGAAACAACCTGCTTTGTCCTTTCCTAAATCTGCTTCTTTATGTGATAAACCTTTTGGCCTAATTCACTCTGATATTTGGGGACCTGCTCCATGTCCTACTGTTAATGGTTATCGATATTTTGTGTTATTTATTGATGATTATTCTCGATTCACTTGGATTTACTTTCTCAGAAATCGTTCCTCCTTATATCAAATATATGTTGATTTTGCAAATATGATTCAAACACAATTTTCTAGCAAAATCAAAATTCTTCGCACAGATAATGCAATGGAATATAAGGACTCTCGTTTTCTTTCCTTCCTTGCACAACAAGGCACTTTGATTCAACGCTCATGTCCTCACACTTCCCAGCAAAATGGACGAGCGGAACGCAAACACCGCCACATTTTAGACTCTGTTCGTGCCCAACTCCTTTCTGGATCCTGTCCTGAAAAATTTTGGGGAGAGGCTGCCCTCACCTCTGTTTATGTCATCAATCGCCTTCCATCTCAGGTCATACACAATATTTCCCCATTTGAACGACTATACGGTACTCCTCCAACTTACTCTCATCTCAAAGTCTTTGGGTGTGCATGCTTTGTGTTATTACATTCCCATGAACATACCAAACTGGAACCTCGTGCTCGTCTCTGTTGTTTCTTGGGTTATGGCACCGAACATAAAGGTTTTCGTTGTTGGGATCCTATCTCTCAACGATTACGTATTTCTCGCCATGTCACCTTTTGGGAACATCGTATGTTTTCTAGTCTTTCTTCATTTCATGCCTCTCTATCTAGTCCGCACTCATTCTTTACTGATCCTTCTACCCCTCTATTTCCCACTCCTGATTCACCATCCAACACTACATCTTGTCCCCCACTCACATCTGAGCTCACTGAATCGCACACTACCTCCGCACTCCCGGAACTCCCATCTGTCCCCTGTGAGGAACCTGAACATGCACCTGTCCGACGATCCACCCGGGTAAGAGAAACTCCTTCTCATCTCAAAGAGTACCATTGTTTTTCTACTATCATGTCTTTAGTTGAACCCTCCTCGTATAAGGAAGCCAGTACTAACCCTTTGTGGCAGCAAGCAATGGATAATGAACTTCAAGCCTTAGCCAAAACTCACACCTGGGATTATGTTGACCTACCTCCTGGTAAGAAACCTATTGGCTGTAAGTGGATTTTTAAAATAAAAACGCACTCTGATGGCTCTATTGAACGATACAAAGCACGTCTTGTTGCTAAAGGATATTCTCAGGAATATGGGATTGATTATGAAGAAACGTTTGCTCCAGTAGCTCGAATGACATCTGTCCGTAGTCTTCTAGCCATTGCAGCTGCAAAACAATGGCCCCTTCTTCAAATGGATGTTAAAAATGCGTTTCTAAATGGAACCCTATCTGAAGAAGTCTATATGAAACCACCACCTGGCACTACTCCACCACCACAGAAAGTATGCCTTCTTCGCCGTGCTCTCTACGGCCTCAAACAGGCTCCTCGAGCTTGGTTTGCAACCTTTAGTTCAACCATTACACAACTCGGGTTCACCTCCAGTTCTCATGATTCCGCCTTATTTACTCGTCAGACGCCTAATGGTATTGTTCTCCTTCTCTTATATGTGGATGACATGATTATTACAGGTGATGACCCTCGAGCCATATCTGATTTGCAATGTTACCTGGGTAAGCATTTTGAGATGAAGGACTTAGGAAATCTCAACTATTTTCTTGGTCTTGAGATCTCCTCATCATCTAGTGGCTACTATTTATCTCAAGCAAAATATGCGTCTGACCTCCTCAATCGATCTGGTATTACTGATTCTGCCACTTTCTCAACACCTCTGGATCCGAATGTGCGTCTCACTCCTTTTGATGGTGTTCTCCTTGAAGATCCCACGTTGTATAGGCAACTAGTTGGCAGCCTAATTTACCTAACTGTGACTCGTCCAGATATTGCGTATGCAGTTCATATTGTTAGTCAGTTCATGGCTGCCCCTCGTACAATTCACTTCACTGCCGTCCTTCGCATTCTTCGCTACATCAAAGGTACTTTGGGTCATGGTCTACAGTTCTCCTCCCAATCCTCCCTGGTTCTCTCTGGTTTCTCTGATGCTGATTGGGCGGGTGATCCTACTGATAGACGGTCTACCACTGGCTATTGCTTCTATCTAGGTAACGCTCTTATCTCCTGGCGAAGTAAGAAACAATCTGTTGTTTCCCGTTCCAGCACAGAGTCTGAATATCGTGCACTGGCTGATGCTACTTCAGAATTAATTTGGCTGCGTTGGCTTCTTACTGATATGGGGGCCCCACAGACATCACCCACTATTCTTCATTGTGATAATCACAGTGCTATTCAGATTGCACACAATGATGTATTCCATGAACGAACAAAGCATATTGAGAATGACTGTCACTTTGTTCGCCACCACCTACAGAGCAACACACTTCATCTCCAACCCATCTCTACCACCGATCAACCTGCGGATATATTCACCAAAGCTCTCCATTCTCCTCGTTTCACTCAGTTAATTCACAAACTCAAGGTGGTCTCGACACTCCCATCTTGAGTTTGAGGGAGGGTATTAATGAAATTAGAGCAAATATCATGGAGAAGATTATGCTCAAATATCATGGAGGAGATTATGCTCAAATATCATGGAGGAGATTATGCTGTATTTAACACTATTATTCTTCCCTTATTTAACCTTAATTTTGTGTATAAATATACATGTATGCTGTAATATTTGATATGAGAAATACAGAAAAATCAATAAAGTTACAGAAAGAAAGAAAAAAGAACAAAGGTGTATGAGATTAATTATTTATTAAAAGATAGAATTATTGATTTGAGAAAAGATAAATTTGTTGAGAGAAGACATACGTAAATGTATATATATATAGACAAACTCAACACGACAACTTAGGTTTCATTAATGGGACAATATGTGTGATTGCTACCTATCTCTCCTCTGCTCATTATTTAATTTTTATGTTTCCGATGTTTCACACAAGCTATATATTATTGGCATTTTCTAACCCTTTGAATTCCATCACAAGCTACTCAAATATTCACATTTGGCCACCTTCACTTTCACATTATAACTTTAAGAGTTCTTTTCTTTTTTTCTTTTTTCTTTTTTTTTTTTGGATAATGTTATTAATTGTGTGAAGTTTGACAAATGGAATTCAGTTTTATATAACTTATGATGTACTGTTGGGATAAATCATGAATGCATGTTAATAATCTCTTCTCAAACTATATTATTGGTTCAAGCTAATTTTTATCAAACTTATTTATTAATTAAACTTGTTTAATTTTTGAGTTATAAATGAAGTTTATTACACCTAAACAAACATACACACTATAGACGCTACTCTTAAAAGATGTAGAAAACATGTGATTATTGTTTAATTTTAACTATATGTGTTCTTTTTTCTTCATGTTTTTATTGTTTACAACAAGAAGATGTTATTTTGTTTTGGTGAAATTATAGACAATACTCTTGAACTTTATATTTTGTTTAGATAATAACCATATGAAAATTAAAAAAAATAAAGTTGCTTTAATACTCTCTAGGCTTAAAACTATTACAAGTGAATTATGGAATTTATGCATTATTCATACTTTCTTATTAATTTCACGCTTTTTCTCCTATTATATTCTTTTATTACTCTGATCATAGCCATACCATACTCCCCCTTTTTCATTCTTTCAATCTCTAAAATGGCTGCCCTTCAATTAAGGTTTTTATATAGGTAAACCAAAACAAAGAAGGAATCATTGAAGCCACCAAACTATATATATATATATATATATATATATATATATATATATATATATATATATATATATATATATATATATTAATTAATTAATTAATTAAAACTTAAATATCTTGATCACAAGTACTTTAGTACCTATATTTAGGTTTTACCTAATATACAAAAATAGAAACATGTGTTGAGAAGTTATGTCATACTTTTGAGGACAATTAGTTTAGAGGAAAGAAATCGAGAAAACATGTGAATTATCCAATTTATAGAGATGTCATTTTATTGATACTACTTGCAATTTCAAGTTAGTTTATTTGTTAGGGTCATGTTGAAGGTTTATATTGTGATATTACGTATTTAGCAATTTAACCCTTTTACGCCTTTGTTTTGACAGGTGATTTTACAACAAATTTAGGTTTTATGGACTCAAATTTTTGGTTCGGTGGTTGCGCTAGAAGATAATGGTCATTAAAACCTTTATTTACATTTTAGAATTAATTGTTAATAAATAATGTCATATATATATATATATATATATATATATAGAACACTTGTTTACGATGGATAATTAGCTTTAAATTAAAACTTATTCATGTGATTCTAATTCAGAACATTTACTTTTAAAGATGGGAGTCAATAAACTAAAATGAAAATTTGAGATCCACTTTAATTGTAGTAAGGCATACTCTAAAGTTTTCAATTTCATTATTTTATTTTAAGAATGTGTAGCTAAGAAGATATTACATTCATTCACCTAAACCCTAATCTAATGGTCAAGAACAACCTAGTGCTACTTTTAATCTTTACTACCACATTTATAATGTTACATAAAGTGTATTTCCTATGTACAAACATGATACAAATTTATGTAAAATTTTTGTTTGATACCACATTTTTTATGTTTCATATGCATTTTAAAAAATGTTTAAAACCTTTCATAAAGGTATTTTTCTAGTCCAAAATTTGAGATCTAGTTTTCCATTTAATCCTTATGTTTTAAGGTGTGTCATACTTTCGAAGATTGTTTGGAGGTCGTCCAACTTGAAGTTGGTAGAGTGAGCTCCTCCATATTTTGGACTCCAAATATTAAGTAATTGCAATTGGTAGTAATCTTAAAAATAATAATTAAATGTATGACAATTACTTTTAAAAATATCTAAATATAGTTTATCAGTGATAGATTGTATTATATCTGATAGAATCCTATAGTCTATAGTTGATAGACTCCTACCAATGATATCGTTTATCGTAATATTTAAACTTAGAATTGTCTACAACAATGCTATTTGAAATTCTTTTTTTCCTTATAAAATTTGATATCTTTATTTGTTACAAGGTTTTTACTATTTCTTACCCGTCCTCCCTTCCTCCATCATTGTTGACTATTTTTTACTCATATTCATATACCCACATCCAAACTATTGATTTTCCCCTACACCCAATAAAGGGAGGTTGGAGAGAAATTTCAAGAAAAAGAGTAGTTAGTTTCCCTCAAATTATTGACAAAAATTTGACTTAATTTAAAAGAAAGATATATTTTCTATCATGCATATTTGAATAATTTATAGCATGTTTCCATTATATGGTATATCTTTGTAAACTTTGAAACTTGTTACTATATATATATATATTTGAAAAATATAATAGGTAACTTATGCAAACCTGATCAATTCCTACACATTTTGTTTTCTTTAATTGGACTAACTTAAATGATAGTTACCATTTTTTCTTTAGAATACAATTGATAACCAACCAAAAACAACTTTATTTTAATTCTCATAAGATTGTTTCTTTAGTATTTATACTTTTAATCGTCTAAATTTTGGTTTTGTACTTTTAATAAATTTTACATTTATTAACTCTATATTTGTTTATCTTTGATATTATATTAACATTTTTGTTTAAATTTTGAAAGACATGGTGCATCTAACTCAATGTTCTCTCTCTTTTGTTATTTATTTTAAAAAATATTTAAAGAAATATATATCAATTGCCACATGAAAATTTCTAATTGGCCGATATCGCAAGAGCTAGACAAAGATGATGCTAGGGGTGAGTATTGACTAATTGAAGTCGGTTTTCCAATCAAATTGGTACTGCATTCGATTATGGTTAGTTTAGTAAATGTTCAAACCAACCATTGAAGAGTATAAATAGATCATTGTATGGTAGATCGGTCAGTTTAAACATTTGAAATTTTTAAAAAAATGTTGTCCATTTGAGTTTTCTCAAACCGATATCCATGGAACTTTTCCTTATCTTTATTAGATTGCCTTTAATTTGGTTGGTCCACTTGATTTTTCTATTTATATTGATCACCCTTAAATGATGTGCTTCAACTTTTTTTTATTAAAAAAATTAAAAATATATTTACATATGAAAGTTGTTATTATTATTATTCAACCAATTTCAATAAAATTTAATTTAACGAGATTAAAAAAATTATTAAAATACCACCACTAAAATTAAAAGTATAAAGATTATTAAGAAAGTATGTGAGAACTTGAGTTATTTGGATGAGTTAGGGTTAGATAGAAGAAAAAAAAGAAAATCAACCCCTCTTTAATTCATCATCAATCAATAATTAAAGAAGTTTACTACCTCATTATTCACGTAACTTACATTTTTCATTAAGAAAAAGAAAAATACTTACATATTATTCGTGTCAACTAGACTCGAACTTAAAAAAAGGGTAGTTTAAAAAGTTTAAATTAAAAATAAGAATAAAATTTGGAGTGGCTTGGTTGACTAGCCAAAACTTTCATAGATGACCATGTCAAAATTTCCACACAGAGATGGAGATAGAGAGAATATCCAACTTCATCATATCAAATTAAACTTTCATCCAACAAAAACCAAATTGGAAACAACAAACTTCCCAATTCCCATTTCCAAATTTCTTTTTCTCCTTCTCTCTTCAAAATTTCATCATTCTTTCAACCAAACAGTACTTGCAAATCCACGCACTCACCTCCTTTCCTTCCCCCGTTCAAATTCCTCCATCAATTTCCTTTCTTCTACTAACAAACAGACAAGAATGGCAGATGAAATAGTACAAAATGCTCTCAACAGCTTAGGAAAAGGATTCGATCTCACCTCCGATTTCCGCCTCAAATACTGTAAAGGCGTACACAGTCTCGTTCTTCTCAACCAATCTCAGAGACGAGACCTAATCGTACCTGGTTTCGGCGCCGTCAAAGACGTTTCTGTCGATATTAAATGTGATCGAGGTGATCGAACTCGTTACCAGTCCGATATTCTCAACTTCAATCAGGTAATAAACACCTAATCGCCATCCAAATTGAAATTTCTTCTTCACTTCTCTGTTTTTTTTTTTTTTTTTTTTTTGAAATTTCGTTTCTATTTTTCAGATGTCGGAACTTTTCAATCGGAAATGTTCGATTCCAGGCAAGATTCCGTCCGGATCGTTTAATTCCATGTTCGGATTTCAGAGTGGATGTTGGGCAACGGATGCTGTGAATACCAAATGCTTAGGACTTGATGGTTATTTCATCAGCCTCTTTAACGCTCACATTGATCGTTATCCGCTCCGCCTATCCGATGAGGTCCGCTCCGCCGTGCCGTCGACGTGGGATCCCCCTGCTATCGCCAGGTTCTTCCAATTCCTTAATTTTAAAGCTATTTTTTTTTTCAAAATAAAAAAATATCAATTAATTTATAAATTAACCGTAAATTAAAAAATTAGAGAGGGAGGATATAGTTTTTACTTGGAAATACTTTATGCTTCAAAGATGATGTTAATATCTTAATTGTTGAACATTTCAATTCTCGATTTTTTTAAAATATTGTTTTATAAATCTTAATTTCTCAATATTTATAATGATTTCTTAAGCTAAAAGTGATGATTTCAATGAAGATAATGGGGTAATTTTATTAAATTTTATATGGTAGTGGCTAAAGTTGAAGTTCAATGATTTTTTTTTTAAAAAATTTATTTCAAAGTTGAAATGATGGTTAAAGGACTATAATGAGTGAATATATATATATATAATTTATTTCAAAAGCTGAACCATCAAAGTAAATGGTTTATGACTTTTGTTTAAAAACTTTCTAATTAGAATAAAAATCTAACAAAATAACCCATTAGACACCCTTTATTGAATGATTAATAATTAGTAAAAATAAAAGTCGACACAAGACAACTTTTTATTGCTATAACAAGTGTGGTAAAAGAGATAGATGCAGCCATATAGTCCAACTACACCTAAGTTTTTGTCTTATTAAAATGTAGTAAAATGATTATTGACTAATTAAAATTTTAATTCTTAGAAAAAGCTAACCCAAAAGAGATATGCATATTCCATAGGCATCATTAGTAGCTATATCACTGTAAATCCTAAAATATACCATTAAGAAGCATAATAAATATTTTAATTCATTTTTTAAAAAAATATATTTAATTTTTTTTTAAAAAAAAACATTGCTAAAAAAACGTCTAATTTATGGAAAAGAAAAAACAACTTCGTGTTACCTTATTAAAGACGAACATATAATTGACAAATATATATCATAAACACCACAAAAAAGAATATATAGTAAGATTTAAGCCAATTCATATATATCATTTTCTTTTAAGTTACATGTTAAAATAATTTTGTCGAATCTATAAATTTCATATTTATAACAATTTTTTGACCAGAAAAATCAATATACGAATATTCTTTGGAATTTCGTAATAAAAATGTAATAATATGTTTTCTCTAGAAAAAAAACTATCATTTAAAAATAAAGTAAAGATTCAGTTAAAGTAGATAGATCACTGTTAAACTATGGAGATTAAAAATACTAAAATTAAATTGTTTTTAAACCTTATGGACCAAGATAATATTTTAATCCAAAATAGAAAACAATAGTAATAAATTTATGGTGTGATATGTTTGAAATATGATGAGAGAAATAGGTTGGGATTCTTGACTTGGGCAAGTGGGAAATTATTAGCTTAACAAATCTTTACCTATCAATGACAGGACAGCTATTGAGAAAGAGAATATGAAAAGTTCATGCTGCTCCAAAGATGTGTTTATCAATTCCTTTTCTCTTTATTTAAAATTTAAATTCTATTTTAATTCATATGTTTTAAACAATCTTCTAAATTAGACTTAAATAAATATATTCTTTAAAATCTATTTCAATTCAAAATTTTATTATTTATTTTTTCAATAGATTAATGATATTCTTATTACAAGAAATCTGACCAATTCATTACATTAGAAAGTCTAAAAAATATCCTTCCATTTTTGCTCTCAATTACTCTATGGTCACCTATTGGTTGTTCATGGAGTCTTGCTTCTATATATCTCTTCATATCCCAAGTCTTATTCATTCTCATGATGTAGATTTTATTTTCTTTTTAAATCTTTAATAAAGTTCATAACTATAATAAAAAAAATTAAATTACCTATGTTTATTGTTTGACATGTTAACATGCATGTCAAATAGTGTGAAACTATTCTAGCTACCGACATGGAGTATGAAGTTAACTTTTATTTTCTAGAAATTTTTTTTATTAATTTATTAACAAAATTCTACATGAACGACCCATAGATAAATTGAATTTTAAAAAATGGAGAAGTCCAAAAAATCAGCTTTATTAATTTATTTACAACATCTTATGGATTGCTGTGTATTTGGTCAAAGCTAATAAACAAATCTCGAACCTTGATTCTAATAGATAATAGTCAACTGATCTAATTGCTGGCATTATTTATTTATTGACAAAGACATAAGTGAGAGTGTGGGTAGAGGGATTCAAATACGAAGGTACATTTTAAATTAATTAAATATTTATATATTGTTAACATGTCACGGTCGTCTTGAAATAGTTAGGATTAATTTAGTTATACTCAATTATTTTGAAATAGATATTTAATTTTTATATACTATGTTAAATTGTTTTCGATCTATCTTGACTAGTTCATAAGCGATTTTAATCCTTTTGAAATAAGATCTAGTAATTGTGATTAAATGCTTAACAAATTTCAGACATAGAAATTTGTTGGGCAAGCCTCTTTTGATGATCATTTCAGGGTCTAGATTGACTTTTAATTCATTGTGTTCTAATTCACTTTTTCTACCTCTATACTAATAAATATATCATTGTTAAGATTGTTAGAACTCAAAGATATAGAAAATTGGGTAATGGTTAGGTATAAGTCTAGACTATATTTATATCTCATGCAACTTTTTTGTAATTACATCGTAAAAAGAAATTCCGTTCTTTAACAATTAAATATTTGCCAAGGTGTAAACAACCTATGTATTATTCTAACCTGAACCAATCTTTAATATATTATAATGTTCAAAATTGATAGATACTAACTATTAGATTTGGCTTCCGAAACATAAATTTCCCTATGATCATGAAATAATATGAACACTCAATATTGTCTTAGTGTACTTTACTGCAAAATTGTGTTTTGTCAAACTCAAGAAAGAAAGACAAAAACATAGACTTATATTTTGTCGCTTAGTTTATGGCCTCCAGGAAATTAGAGAGGGGAAAAATGGGCTTGGACTTAATTTTCTTCCAAAGTTGCACAGAAGAAAAATGGATATTTTTTCATATTTTGATCTTTGTTCCTTTGGACTGTATATTGAAATTTAATTGTCTAAAATACTCTTCTCATTCTCTATAATTTTTTAAAATACATGGTGGGTTTGCCTGTAATCTCAATTAGGGTGTAAGAAACTGAATCGAACTGATGAACCGAACCGATCTAATAGGACAAAAAATTGAAGTTTAAATAAAGGGGGTAAATATAATTATGGCCAGGTTCATAGAGAAGTATGGGACTCATATAATAGTTGGGCTGAGCATTGGAGGACATGATGTGGTTCTTGTAAGGCAAGACAAATCATCCAAATTGGAACCATCAGAGCTCAAAAACCACTTGGAAGAGTTGGGAGATCAGCTTTTCAATGGAGCTTGCACTTTTCCTCCACCACTTTCTAAACCTAAAGATCATCACAAACCCAAGGTATAAATGGTATACTTCTCATTTCTTATATATATCATATAATTTCTTCAGTTTTATTTGTGTTTGGAACTGCTATTTCTCTTATATGAACGAACTAAATTTTGTATGGTTAATGTTTTTTGTCCTAAATTGGATAGTCGACTTCACTGCCATTATTACCGTAATGCACTAACAACATGTATAAAATTACTGATAGTACCTCTAGCTTTTATGGCTAACGAGGGGTTTAGAGCCGTGATTGAGCTCAAGTAGAAGGGATGAAGAATCCTAGCTTGTGAGAGGACTAGTAAAGAGAAACGCGAGGGAGGGAGAGCACAATTGTGTACATATAAATAATTATTACGCTCTTAGGTACACTCTTACAATAGCAAAGGGTCATCTTTCATTACTTTAGAAACCTGAGGCAAATGGATAAATTATTTACAAAGTTTATTTGAAATGACTTTTTAAACATTTAAAGAAATAAATATTCAAAAGAAAAGCGTCTTTAAACATTTAGAGAACATCATTTCCAAACATACTCGTAGAATACTTCATAGAATTATTGTACAAATCTAAACTTGTACGTTTGCCCACATGGATGCAGATACCACAAGCTTTCAACTTGTTTGATCCCCAACTTGTGGCTTTTGGCAACTTCTCTTCTGTCAGTGCAAAAGACGTAAGTACAAGAAAACCAAAGTCTACAATATAATCAAAATCTTCTATTCAACTCTTTATGATTTTGAGATTAGTCTTTTGCTTGTTTTCTGGTAGGGAATCATAGTGATCACTTCAAAAAGAGGAGGAAGTCCAACAGCAAGTAGTCATTGTGAGTGGCTCCCGACCGTCCACGAATCACCCGACGCAATTCATTTTCAGTTCATACCGATCATCTCTCTTCTCGAAGGCATTCCGGGCAAAGGATTTCTGTCTCATGCCATTAACCTTTATCTCCGATGTACATATATGCAATCTCTTCTTCTTCTTCATCGTTGCCCTCTCGTGTTGCTTCTCTTGATCTTATATGTGTTTTTCTCTTGTAGACAAACCTCCTATAGCAGACTTGCAATACTTTTTGGACTTTCAAGTGCACAAGATTTGGGCACCCATCCATAATGATCTTCCTTTAGGACCAACTCCCAATATTTCTACTTCTCCTTCCCTTCAACTCAACTTGATGGGTCCAAAACTATATGTAAATACAACTCAGGTAAACCGTAACGACTCATCTACTTAAACTTTCGAGCCTAGCTTGTGGCGACTTCTTCAAACCTGTGATTTGAAGTATGCAAAGCTATTTATAGGTTATAGCGGATAACAAACCAGTTACAGGAATGAGATTATATCTGGAAGGCATTAAATCAAACAGGTAACAAATGTAATAAATTTTTTAGTATCATATCACTTCTATGAATTACCGTGAGCTAAATTTAAAGTTTTGTATTTGTAGGTTGGCCATTCACATCCAACACCTTCTAACTACTCCTCTTCTTCTTGAAAACAACATCACTCAACAAACTTACTGGCATTCTTCACAACATATTGCGGACGACCGTTACGTCGAGCCACTAAATCGCAACAAATTCTCACATGTATGTACAGTTCCAATCAAGTACGACCCCGCTTGGGCTACCACTTCCGGTGATGACAACTCCCCAGCAGCGTTCATAGTCACCGGAGCCCAACTCCTCGTTGTAAAACAACACGACTCAAAAACCGTCCTCCATCTTCGCCTCCTCTATTCTAAGGTCTCTAACTCGTATATCGTCCAAACCAATTGGGCCCGCCACTCCTCCGACATCTCCCCGAAGTCTGGTATCTTCTCAGCGATCAGCACCTCCTTAACTGGTGCGTCGGCTGCCCTCAAAGAGAAGCCACCCGAGGCTGCTGTGATAGTGGATTCGGGAGTTTTTCATGGTGGGCCTCCGATGTCGGTACAGGTGCAGAAGCTTGTGAAGTTCGTGGAGTTGTCGGAGATGCGTAAGGGGCCACAGGACAGTCCGGGGTATTGGATGGTCATTGGAGCTAGGCTGAACTTGGAGAAAGGGAAGATTTGTTTACAAGTTAAGTTCGGTTTGTTACATGTACTTTCAGAAACTATAACTGATGATCAATGAACTTCAATTCAAAAAACAAGATCAACAATAATATTGGTAAGTTCTTTCTTATATATGGATCCTTTTAAATCTATTCTTTAAATTATAAGTTTTGTTAGTTAGGCTCACCAATAAAAACTTACTTAGACACAAAATGAAACCTTGTTGGAATCATGTTTTTGTTTAATCATGTAGTCTTGGTTTGGTAAAATTTTGATCTTTTTTGTTAGTTTATAAATGATTTTTTTTCCATCATCTATTTTCTATCTATGTAACCTAAGTTTTGAAAAAAGAAAATGTAATTATTAAAAAATTGTTTTTATTTTTTGAATTTGTTAAAGGATTCAACTATTTTATTATTTTATTTAAGAAGATGAAAATCATAGAAAAAAAGAAAAGACTTAATTTTTTAAAACTATAATCCCAAAAAGAAAATTGATTACCAAATGGAGTTTTAGTTTTTATCTTTTATAATTAATTATGTTTTGTTCCGATTTTCATCTCTATCGGAAGACATATTTTTCAGTCAAATTTAAAAGAAAAAAGATATAAAATTCTTAAAACTAAATCAAATTATATTTGAGATCTCTTGTACTTAGAAACATATAGATGACAGTTAAACTAAACTCGTGTTAACTAAAATTATACTTTAGTCTAGATTAAGGTTTAGTTGACCAAAATTTGATGTTTTAAAAAATGCAACAATACCGATTTAATTTAGAAAAATGTATCAACAAATTAAATAGACAAAAATATTATTTTCTGATTTAATTAAAAAATTAGTTCCATTAGAAAATTTGTAGGTTCAATATATCCAAATTAAATAGGGTAGGGTTTAGAAATAACAAAACTTTTGAAAATATTTTTAAATATATCAAAACGTCATTTTGATAGACATCGATAAACATGCAATATATTGTGTCTATTAGTAATCTGGATTTATCTCAATTACTTTAATGTTCATATTTGTGAGATGTTGTAAAATTATATGTTTGTTTCTCTTGTCTTCACGTGTCACTTTTTGAAACAATTTTCCTATTGAATAATGATAGTTTCAATGAAATTTTTTCTTTGATAAGACTTGATTATTGTATTAGAAAAAAGCGAAAAGGCAACATTTTTTTTATTTGCCCTCCAATCCAATATGCTATTTCTTTTCAATTTCAAACTTTATGGTATACTTGAAAATTAAAGAGACTATCAACTATACCAAAATTCTATGTGCCCCAATAATATTATTCCAATTACCTACTTATTTTGAAAACTTATGGCCTAAGATTGGTTCTTTTACTTGCTCCACACTCTTTCTTTCTTATATTGCCAAATTTAAAACTTGTAAAAACATATTTCACAATCACCCCTTTCAAACTTTGAAACTTGACTTGTTATTCATAGTTAAAAGGTATATTTAAACTTTTTTTTTATATTTAATAAAAAGGGCTTAAAAAAAAAACCTTATAAGTGTTTGGTTACGGTTTCTAAAAAACAAATACTTACCAAATTAAACCAAACACATTTTAAGGCTTATTGGTGAATAAAGGACAATTGATAAAAGGCTACGATGAAATAAGTTTAATTCATGGTGCCTACTTACGATGAAATTAGGATTTACTCTCATACTTTCTGACACTCAAATATTGTAGAGTAAGATTAGTCGAAATATGTGTTTATTTAATACATTTTTCTATGTTTCATCGTTTAACAAGTGCAAGGAAGATCGTTTTTGTTAAGCAAACTGGTCCCACATGATTATTTCTCTTAACAACCAGCTTAAGATTCTCCCCTTAAAAATAGGATTATGTTGAACTGATAAAGTGGACCCAAGTGCTTAAGATTATTAACAAATTAGTTACTTCCTAAGGAAGTATCATCAAGTACAAATAATGGAGTTTACTAAGCTTTCGGTCGTGGTTTTTGTTGAACTCTGAAAACAAAGAAACTTGGATAGAGAAGCTCTACAAAGTCGACGTTGAAAACACCCTCAACCAGTGCCACCATTGAGGGGGAGCTTTATGTCGTTTATTATATAGTTATGATCATTATGATATTTCATAATTTAGTTCTGTCTTGAACAATTCGAAAAACAGCACAGAAGCAAAGGATCATAGTGCTGTTTCTCCAATCATAACCATGCATTCAACTGTCGTTGTAGTTGTTATTAATACAAGTCTCTATCCCGGGCAAACTGCCCCTAGATGTAGATGTGTATTCATCGAACTGGGTTAACAAACCTCGTTGTGTTGTATTGCCTGTCTATCTCCTTTGAACTCTACTCTTAACATAACTGAAACAACATCTGTTGCATATTAGACAACCATTCATATTTCAGTTTTATTTGCCTTTTTTTTTTATAGCATTTTTTAGTACAACAAATGTGTTGGGGGAGCGTGTGTGTGGGGTGGGGGAGGAGGGGGAATCAAACCTCCCATGTTTAGGATGTAAGGTCATCATTGACAGACACGAATGGATTTAGCATATGCCTAAGTAGGCTCAATCCTTCTATCAACTTTATGCTCTTTATAATACATGTGTATATAAAAAAAATTGAAATAATATTAATTTTAGATGTAAGCCTAGTGGTAAAACTGCCTCACAACCCCACCAGACCCTTCAAGTCCAAAGATTATTTTTAATAATCTATAAAGCCTCATAAATAAAATTTCTAGAACCGCAACTGTTGACAAATTTCGTATTGCATAAAGTTCCTCTCGACTTGATACTATATATATATATATATTATATAAGAATAATATTATTATTAGCTAATTAAGTGGTAAATGTAGTTTCTATCTTCCTATTAGGTTCAAACTCTATTTTTTAGATTTTTTTTTCGAATTAATTTCATTGAACTATTAAGTCACTCATTTTTGGACTTTCCAATTTCTTTATTTGTGATTTTCTTTAAAGAAAAAATAAATGTGTTTTATGATTTTTAATTAAAATGAAAATTTAAAATATGTTAAAGGAAAATTAAACCTTCCCAATCCACACCTTTTCTAAGGCAGGTTTTACCAAAATATTAAAGGAAATAACTTTGGTTATTTATTTGCTTATGTCCATATTAACCATCGGTAGGTATATGCAACCGCGAAGGCTCTTTCCTGCTCAAACTATGGACCAAAGTGTTCAATGACCATAAAGTTTCCCCTCCAATTTTTCCAATCATAAACTTAAACAAAAATACAAATGTTTAAAAAAAAAAAAAAAACTTAATTTTAAAAAAATTAGAAAAATTAAAAACGAAATTATCGAATTATTAAACAAGACCTAAATTTATATGATTTGAAGTAAGAGAAACTAACTAATGACATGAAAAAAGAACCATCCAAATGGGTCCATACAAATGGAAAACAATTGGTCACTTTTTCCAATTGAAAGTGAATAAGAAAAGGAGTATAGGAGTATGATTGTAAGAGAAGTTTTATGTAAGTTTCCAATCACATTCCTATGTAATGTGTTAAAAATATTAGAAAAAAGAAAAAGAAAAAAACCACAACTTTTTTCCATCTCAAACGTGTGGAGCCCTCTCTTTATCTCTCTATTAGGGAGGGACCCATCTAGGGAACAATTTGGATTAATAATTTAAATTATAAAATTAAAATTGAGTTGTTGAATTATGTAAAGAGAAAAAAAAAATAAATCTGAATATGTTATGTCATAAATAAGAGATTAGTGAAGAGGAGGAAAGGCACAAACTTGGTCTAGAAGTTGATGACCCAATTAACTCTTTAGGACTTGACTTTGACTAAAAGTATAGTCTCCTCCTTCTTTAATTTTTTTTCTCTATAAATTCCATCTTTTTGGATTCATATTTTCTCACACAGCTTTCAGTGTTTAATTTGCTTTTGCTTCCAATATTCTTCAGGTTCACTTTCTCTCTTACCCTAAACTTTCTCTCTTTCTATTTGAATTGTTGTATTCTTGTGATTTTGTGCAAAGAAAAAAGAAAAAAAACTGTCATCCAACTGATCAAATTCAATGCACTAATTCTTTTTTTCCTTTTAACTCAATCGATATTGATAATGTAAAATTTATATAAGTTGAATTCTACTTATTTTAACTATGATCACAATCTAACGATTGAGCTATTTTAGACTTGACAATGACAACGTACACGTTAAAATTGTATTGCAAGGATTAAAATGTTCAAAATATGTAGTTATTTTTTCATTAGCATATCAATATATATACGTAACTCCCTCCCTCATTTTTTTAGTCGTATCAATGGTGACAAGTGTGTTGATCAACATTTTGAGACATATAGTACTGTATTTTAGCTTTCAAAATTTCTTTTTTAGTTGGGTGGTAAAATTTAAAAAAGAATCTGTTTTAGATTTATTTTTGTGATTATGTAATTTACTTAATTATCCAGTTATAGTTTTGTCTTGTAGTGAACTTTTTTATTAAATGTTTTTAATTAGTTTTTGAAGTATATAGTTATATCAGTAGACGAGAAGGATGGAGCAATTTTTTAAATGTTATTTATTAAATGGATAGATGAAATGAAAATTTTATCCTCGAATTACACTACTGGAATATGAGCTCTCGATATGGTTTTGATGAAAGTAACATCACACAAATTCATGCATCCATATATTTTTACAAAACATGCAGTTGAATAACAAATTGCTACAATACAATAAACAACCACATGGAAAAGACGATCGAAATTTACGGATTTGGGCCCAAGGTGACCGTCGACGAGGTGAAGGAATTTCTCGAGAATCACACAGGAGATGGAACCGTATCGACAGTGAGGATTTCAAAACCCAAAGACGATAAAACCCGGTTCACATCTGTGACGGTCCGGTTCAAGAGCAAACTAGCAGCTGAGTACATAGTGGCGAAGGCGACAACGGAGGAGAAGAAACTGTGGTTCGAAAGTTCATATCTGAAAGCCAGAGAAGTGGAGAAGAAGGCAACAAGTGGTGGCCCCGAAATGGAGAGAATGGAAGACGTGAAGGGGCAGTTGGGAAGCATGATTTCAAAGGACAAAATGAGGGTAATTTGGGAAGGAGAGAAATGGAATGTGGAATTTGGAAATGGAGTTAGGAAATTATGGTTTTATTTGAGTTATGAAGTTGATGACTACAAAATGGAGCTTTGCTTTGAGAATATTTTGAGTGTTGAGTTTCGCTGCCCTCTCAATCAACCTTCCAAGTTTTTTCTCATTCAGGTTTCTTCTTTCTTTCTTTCTTTCTTTCTTTCTTTCTTTCTTTTCTTTCTTTCTTTCTTTTTTTTCATTACTCAAATTACAATGTCGTAAATGAACATATATATTACTTGTTTAGGAATATCAATATTTAATTAGTTTGAAAAAAGAATTGAAATTAACCAGTGAAAAATATTTAATTTATAATAACTTATTCAACTAAAAAATAAAATATATATATATACATATATGCATGATCTCCATGCATGTTAATGCGAGTATTATTAGGTTTGTTATATTATATTGAATTTTGTTTGAATTGTGTGCAGATGCAAGGTGCTCCACGAATTTTCAGGAAAACTCCATCATCTTCCTCCTCCCCATTATATTCCAACAAATCCAACAGTTTTCGTTGGATTAGGGATGTGGATTTCACTCCATCTTCCTGCATTGGACAATCTTTTACTCTATGTTTGCAATTTTCTCCTTCACATCACCTTCCTCCTTTCTTCCAAACATTGGTCGGCTACAAAGTGACCTATGCTCCGTTCATTCTCCGTAAAGGTTCTTCTTTCGTCTCAAATTCAAATTTGGTTCCTATCATTACTCCACCCCAAGCCTTTGATATCTCTTATAAAATTTTGTTCAAAATCAATGCCCTACTTCAACGTGGTTATCTTTCTGGACCGACGCTAGATGATGAATTCTTTCGACTTGTTGATTCGAGTAGATTTCATCCTGACTACATAGAGCATGCCTTAGAAAAACTCTTTAATTTGAAGGAATGTTGTTATAAACCACAAAAGTGGCTCAAAGACCAATATCTTTCATACTACGTCTCTAATCAGCTTCCATGGAAACCTAATGTTTCTCTAGATGATGGGCTAGTGTATGTGCATAGAGTTCAAATTACACCGTTGAAAGTGTACTTCTGTGGTCCGGAGGCCAATCTTTCTAACAGAGTAGTCCGTCGTTTTATTGATGATATAGATAATTTTCTTCGTGTGTCTTTTGTTGATGAGGAATTGGATAAACTTCATTCTATTGATCTAGCTCCACGTTCATCATCTCCTGAAAATAATACAAGAACTAGAGTATATGATAGAGTAGTATCTGTGTTAAAAAATGGTATAGTCATTGGTGATAAAAAGTTTGAGTTTCTGGCTTTCTCGGCTAGTCAACTAAGAGAAAATTCTTTTTGGATGTTTGCTTCGAGGAAGGGGCTAAGTGCAGCAGATATCAGAGAGTGGATGGGTGACTTTCGCCAGATAAGGAATGTGGCAAAATATGCTGCTCGACTTGGTCAATCTTTTGGTTCATCTAGAAAAACTTTGTGCGTTAAAGAACATGAAATTGAAGTTATTCCTGATGTAGAAGTTGAAAGGAAGAACATTATGTATTGTTTCTCCGATGGGATTGGAAAAATATCTAAAACATTAGCTAAGAAAGTAGCTAAAAAATGTGGTTTGACCGGTCATACACCATCTGCCTTTCAGATTCGATATGCTGGATACAAAGGTGTTGTAGCTATTGACCCTACATCCGAAAAGAAATTGTCATTACGAAAAAGTATGTTGAAGTATATGTCACTTGATACACAACTTGATGTTTTGTTGTGGAGTAAGTACCAACCATGCTTTCTTAATCGTCAGGTGATAAACCTTCTATCAACTCTTGGAATTGGGGATGATGTTTTTGTGAAAAAACAAAAAGAAGCTATAGATCAACTAGATTCTATTTTAGAAGATCCATCAAGGGCATTAGAAGTGTTAGAGTTGATGTCCCCAGGAGAAATGACTAGTATTTTGAAGGAACTACTTTCGTTTTACATGCCAAATGAAGAACCTTTTCTAAATATGATGCTATGGACATTTCGTGCAAATAAATTATTAGATTTGAAGACCAAGTCAAGGATATTTGTTCCACGGGGAAGGACAATGATGGGTTGCCTAGATGAAACTCGAACATTAGAATATGGGCAGGTGTTTGTTCATTGCTCTGTCCCTGGAAGATCAAGCGAGGGAAATTTTGTAGTCAAAGGTAAAGTAGTTGTTGCTAAAAATCCATGTTTACACCCAGGGGACGTGCGTTTGCTCGATGCTATTGATGTGAAAGCTCTACATCACATGGTGGACTGTGTTGTTTTTCCACAGAAAGGAAAAAGGTAGGAAAGCTTATTGTGTATGAATTACTTGTCTACTGAGTGTTTATCACATATCCATATTTGTTGCAAATTCATTTAATTTCATGCTTGCATGTAGCTCATTTCCTAAAGATTTGTATTAAGTTACATACATATATTCATTAGCTAGTCTATTTTTGTAGCAATAATTTTTTTATAATTATCCTTTAACTAATATTTCAATATGTTAAATTAGGCCTCACCCAAACGAGTGTTCCGGGAGTGATTTGGATGGTGACTTGTACTTTGTTTGTTGGGATTCAGAGCTAACTTGTATTAAACAAGTTAAACCTATGAGCTACGAGCCTGCACCAAGTATACAATTGGATCATGATGTCACAATTGAGGTGTGGTTTTAGGTCGTATTTATTACTATTTCAAATATGTTCATCTTTTTTGCTCTTTTTATATAATAATATGCATTCGTTTCAGATTTAAAGTTTTACAAGTAATTGTTTATTCTACAATAAGTTTGAATTAAATACGATTATTTTGATACAGGAAGTTCAAAAATATTTTGCCAATTACATGGTGAATGATGGTCTTGGAGCCATTGCGAATGCTCACACTGTCTTTGCAGATAAGAACTCTAAGAAGGCAATGAGTGCTGAATGTATTAAACTTGCAAAATTATTCTCCATTGCTGTTGACTTCCCAAAGACTGGTGTGCCAGCAAACTTGCCACGCAACCTTCGTGTCCACGAGTATCCTGATTTCATGGACAAGCCCGATAAACCAACTTATGTATCAAATGGTGTTCTCGGGAAGCTTTTTAGAGGAGTGAAAGATGTTTCATCTGATGTCAACACCTTTGAAATTTTCACTAAGGAAGTTGCTACCAAATGCTACGATCCAGACATGGAAGTAGATGGTTTTGAAAAGTATTTGAGAGAAGCTTTTGATTACAAAACTAAGTACGACTTCAAATTGGGGAACCTTATGGATTACTATGGTATTAAAACAGAACCTGAATTAGTTAGTGGAAATATCTTGAAAATGGCGAAGTCTTTTGATAAAAGGAATGACTTGGAACAAATTGCCTTTGCTATGAAGTCTCTAAGAAAGGAGGTTAGGTCTTGGTTCAATGAGAATGAAAGTAAGTATACGTATGAAGACATCGAAGACGACGAATACGCAAGAGCATCTGCGTGGTACTGTGTCACGTATCATCCAGATTATTGGGGTCGTTACAATGAAGGTACACAAAGAGATCACTTTTTGAGTTTTCCATGGTGTGTTGCTGACAAACTTATTCAAATCAAAAGAGAGAAGATGTCATTGAGGAATTCTTCTCCAATGTCATCACTACAGTACAATTTTGATGGGATGAGTTTGTACTAACTTTTGGAGGCCAAGTTATGTTTTGTATTATGACCATCTCTATAGTTTTAGCTTGTGAGATATAATACGTGTTAATATTGTCATTTTATGAAGCCTTTTTAATAGGTTTTATATGCTTAAAAGAGATTGAGATGAGATGATCAAAAGGTTTGATGTGCCTGTGTCCTTGAGTTCTAAGATGTTGGTAAGGAGAGGTTGTATTTAATTTACATGTTCCTATTTAGTGAGATCATGAATTTTAGAGTTTTACGTTTGAAATTGTATGCTTCATATAATAGAGGAAAATGATGAATTCAATAATCTCTGTCTAAAAGCAATTTGATATTTGGTGTGAGGTAGTTTAGCAAAATTTAAACAAGTTGTTGAAATTAGAGATTCCATATTAGAAAGAATGGCTCCTTTTTATACTAATTGCCCACGTAAATTGAGTATGGTCACTCTACACCTCTTTCAATCGATTCGAATCGTTTGCGATTGACTTTGATTTAGTTTACATCATACGTCGAACACCAAGAGAAACCCCTAAATTGAATCAAACTAGGCTCCACAAAACCGATCTTCCATATGAATGACACCAAAAGAAAATCACCAATATAATTCATTTGGTTTTCCATGCTTCCTCATCAACTTAAAGCGGTTCAACGTTACTCACTTGTTCTCATCACACAAAAATGACACAACATCAACTGAGAAGAAATAATATCAAATAACCTTAGTCACACGATTGCAAAAATTCCAAATGTGTCACAATATCACAAGAAAACCCACCAAATCATCCAATTTTTCATGTTTCTACATCCACCCAATTAGTCCAATGTTGTTGACCTATTCTCATAAACGATAAACCATTAACCTATAAGAAATAATTTAAAAAAAAAACCTTACTAACACAAGATTTTCAAAGTAGATAGGTTGTCATCTTGCGCTCGGAAATAAAGAAATATTGTACACTTAAGAAACAAAATAAATATATTCAAATTACACTACAAAGAAATTTCGGTTCTCTCAACATCGGATTAGACCGTTGAGAGATGAGGGATCTCCCGGTGCAACAACAAGGAGCATCGAGACATCCTCGATCTCCCGACATCGGCACTAATGCTTTGAAAAATGTATGTCAACTCCCGACGCTTACCCCAACACGTTAGGAAATAGTGAGCCGAAAAGAATTATTTAATTAATGATGATGCATATCCCGATGTTGTGCATGTATGCATCAGAAGAGGTATAGGTACTTCTGACGCTTTTAGTAAAGTGTCGAGATTAATTAGGACCTCCCGACATTTATCGGGGTACGTCGGGAATTCCCATTAAATACCCTCCTTCAGATCTGTACATCCTTTCCTGTCTATCCTACGGTGCCGCTGATGCATGCCACCTACCTTGGTTGTGATTAGATTTCGATATGTAATTTATTTTCAAATTTTGCATCTGAGTGTTGCTGAAAGTAGAATGTAAACAATTTGGTTGTTCTTCCAATCTTTAGATTTTCCCTCTTTTTATGTGAAACGTAAACAATTTGATTGTGGTATTAATTGTTTTGGAATGTAGTTTTTTCTTCTTTAGTTAGCTAGCTTGTAAAATTTAGATTTGGTTCCCACGAGATGCCTTGAGATGAAAACATAATCAATTTAGATTTTGAAACTCAGGACAAAGTTGCCCCGAGTTTTAAAATATTTTCCTTTATATTTAAATCCTCTCAACTCCATTTTTGTTAACTTCCAATAATCAAACCTATTTATCTTTTAAGTCTTTAATGATGAGCAAGGTTGGATCAAACTTAGAAATAAATTGTTAGTGTGGACTATTGTTAGTCAAAACGTTTTGGTTTTTGGTATTCATTTTAGTTTATTTGAAGTTTAAATAATGTATTTTACTTTCATGTGATTGTAGGTGTGAACTTGTCATTCGAAGATGACGTCTGGCGATGAGAGATGATGTGTTTTTGTTTTATGTATTTGTTTCAAACAAACATTATTGTAAGGCTCTTTTTTTCTTATGAAATATGTTTTAATTTTGTAAATTAAAATTTGGTATTTCAATGTAGTTATTAATTTTGTGTTTTTTTTTTGTTTAAAAATTTTATTAATTTACATCGAATAGCAACTCAAAAAAATTCCACAGGTTACAAAAAAAGGAAGATAATAATTGAAAAAAAAAGTAAAAAAAAAAAAAACATCATTTCCCGACGCACAAAGGCATCGGGAGTTGTTACTCACATCCGATGCTTCTAGTAGGCGTAGGATAGAGACACTCCTGACGTCGTACTTAAGCACATTAGGAGTTCCTTACTCCCGACGCGATTCATTCTTGCGTTGGGAGTTCTACTTCATGTTTGTGTCGGGAAATTCTCTCTCAACGGTCTTCTATGCGTCAAAAAGTCCTTTATCGAAGCACTTTTATATGTATCCCAATGCTTTGATGGCATCGAGAGAGTTACAAATTCTTATAGTATTAGTGAGAATCGGTGACTTAGCTTATTAGTTAATGAAATGGAAATTTAGTAGCATGATAGGCAGAATATAATGATCAGTTACTTTTGTTATAGTTTTAATGTAACAGCAAAATTTATATTTTTGTACTTGTGGATTTCTTTCCCCCACAACTAAACTAAAAATAAAGTTGCAATATTTAAGGGGGAAAATAAAAGAAAGGAAAAAGAGTTAAAACAAAATTCAACGTTTTCAACCAACGTTGGTGAAAATTAAAATAAATTTTAAATATATATATATATATATATATATATATATAATAAAGAAAGAAAAATTGAAAAAAAAAATTGAACATTTGATAAAATATCTACTGTCTCATAGAAAAATCTAATAAATTTTGTCATTTTTTCCTTTAGCAGTTTTGTTCCATAGAGGACAGATAATTTGTCAATTTTTTCTATTTTGGGAAAAGATTTCTTAATTTTTTTGCTCTATTGGAAAATGTCTATAAAATGAATATCAAGTTAATTATAATATAATATCTGATTGTTATTATTGGAATACTTTTTTGAAAAAAGAGTCTTAAATTCGAAAAAAATAGAGGTGGTTCGTAGATTAAAAAAAATTGAAGAAAAAACGATGTAATTGTTTTATATTGATTTTAAATTTTGAAAAAATATATAGTTTTTATTCAAATTACATAATATATCCCTAGTAATCATCACCCAATCAACTAAAGAGGGAAAGAAAAAGGAAAATTAATAGTTTCTTCCTTCACTTCACTTTTTCTCATAAGTACTTTTCTTTTTTGAAAATTTATTTTGTTTTACTTTGAATCCTTTTTAACTAAAATTATTTTTCTATGTTAAAAAAATAAATTTTATTTTAACCTGAATTGTAGGTAATCTGATTTTTTTTTTCTTTTTGCAAATTTCAAAAGTTTTCCCATTTAATTATGTAGATTCATAGGTATAAAATTTTCAAATCTATTATTGCTTCAACGTAAGTGCTAAAAGAAATAGGAGATTTCTTTTTTCTTTTAGATTTTATGAATTTTTATTAAAAAAATCTATTATTTATCTTTTATATAAAATGAGTTTTTAATATTATTTTGTAGATCATAAATGGTGTTTCTTTATGATGGAAAAAATGAGAAAAATTTAGTTGATGATTTGATATGAAAGATCGTCATCAAAGATTCTTCCTTGCTATAGCTATTAGACGAGGGTCGCTACATATAAATATCATAGTAATCACTTTTGATTAAGAATGAGGGTCGCTACATATCAATACAAATATCAAAATAATTTATTAAGGGGAGTCTTTGTTACATCAAGATAATAATAATTAAGTGTAAAGTAAGCAAATTGCTAATTAGTTTAACCTAACCACAGCAAAGCAAAGACGAGGAGGCTCAAATTCATAATCTTTTCTAAAGCACCAAAGTTGAATATGTTGTCCACTCTTCAATCCCGTTTCTTCGACAAATGCATTCCATTGTGTCATCAAACAGTATACATCTCCATTTCCACTTCCAATCTTCCATTTCTTCAAGCAAATGCTTCTAATGTCTTCAACCATATTATTCATTATCATTACATTTATCCCTTTCTTATTCTTGTTTTCTTGTTGGCTTAGCAAATTCCTCTCCTCCTCTGTTGTAAAATCAAACGCAAGTTTCTTTTTGGGCATAGACAAACGCCCTTCATTCTTGTTTAAATCTGTATCTGTGAGTTGTTTTTGAATAACCAGATTAATTTCATAGCCACCCATTTCCTCGATTCGATCTCTCATTGTCGTCGGCATCTCAGGAATTGACGGATACTCACTCTGTTCTACCTTCTTCTTCCTTCTCTGTTTCTTGATGGCAGTATTGGTCCTTGGAGGGTTCTTTCTTTTGTGAGTTTTGTTAATTTGTTGTGGTTCAACATTAGGAACAGAGTTTGCCATCTCTATTAAAACATCTGCAGCCTCCGACATAGAGATGGGAAGGTGGGTTTGAGGGTTGGATTGTTCTTTTATTTCAACACGAAAAGATCTTCTTCTTTGGGGTACATAAAATTGGTTGAAACTATGAACATTCATTCTGAAGCCTTCAACTGCTATCCTCTCTTCCATTGAAATGAAGACACTGCTAGCAGAAAATGAAGAGAATTGTTGGGAGTTCACTTATTTATAGAACTAAAACTAAACTAAACTTAACTAAAACTAAGTAGGAATTTAAGTCCTAAGTGGATTAGGAAATCTTTGGAGGAACGAGATCTTTAAGAAAAAAGGTCAAACTCCATATCTAATTCTATCTAAGATTTTCATTTAATTTATTTAATTTTTAAAGAAAATTATATTTTAATCTCAATATTTGTTTAATCTTAAACTCCACAAAATTCGGAGCGTTGGATTTTTTTTTCTTTTTCTTCACCCGTAATCTCTCTTGGAATCCTTTGTCTTACTGCTATACACAAATTTACATGTTTATGTATACTTCTTTCTTTCCTTCTTTATTTCTTTATTTCTTTAATTATAATCATTTTATTATTTTAGTGCATCTAATTAAATTTATCCCTTACCGGTGATAATTTAAGCGCTATAAAAGCAAGTTGCTTTAAAATGTCCACCATTCAAAAAATTATTATTATTATTATTATATACATTCATATTTAAATGATTTTGGAGATAATAGAGATATTTTGTTTAAGAAACTAAATTAATACTACAATTATTAAAAGAATGGGATACATATATATATAGCCTAAAGTAAAATTTTAAAAGATAATAATTGTAGTATTAATTTTTTATCCAAAGTGGCATAGACTTCAAAAAGAATTTTAAAAGACAAATGAGAATTCAAAGCTAAATCTTAAATATTTGGAATGAAAATTTTTATTTACTTGATATGAAAGGTAGGCCATAAAATTCTACGAGTTTTAAATTTATTTTTGGAGAAAGATATTTAAAAAACAAAAAAAAATGAGACTGGACTTGTGAATCTGAAAGATAAATTTCTAAAAGTTTTAAATACAATTATCGCTATAGGAAAATAAAATTAAAAAAAAAAAAAAAAAAAAGATAAAAAGATAAAAGGAAACTCAAATCAGGTATTGCGAAATTCAGAAATAGAGATTTAGAAAATATAGAAAGAGATTTAATTAAAATTTCTAAATATACTATAAGCTTGACTAATTCTAAAATATTTGATTTATTTTATGATTAACAATTTACAATTTTGAAGAAATTCAATTAACAGTGAATTGAGAAATATCTTTTAAAATAAATTTGCACACTATTTTTTAAAAAAAAAAATGGGTTCAAATTTGAAAAAATAAAAATGGTTGGAGTTCGATTTGTGGGGGAAAGAAAATTCAAGAAAAAAAATCACATATTTGTTTTATAAATTTCATATTAGAAAAACAAAATTTTAAATATGAAATAGGTAAAATGCATTTGTTTATGAGGGAAAAAAAGGAGAAATATTTTACTAATGATTTGACATGAAACTTAAGTTTATCCTCCTAATCATCATCATAATCAACAATAACATTCTTCACTCCTGTAGGTACATTTTTAAATACTATGCATTAAAATATTATGGTAATCACATTTCCTTAAAAATATTTTGTTGCTCATCTTTCTTTTATGTCACCATTCAGTCTATTCTTTCCTCTGTATTATTATATATTTATTAAAAGAAAGAGAGTTGTGTGAGGAATGTTGGGTATTTATTTATCGATGAAACTAAAACTAAAATTAAGTCAAAGTATAAGTCCTAACTCGATTAGGATATCTTCAGGGGATTGAGATTTAGTTCAAGAAAATATTAGGAAACCTTTGACTTTTTGTTTTTGTGTTTTTTGTTCTTCACCTTATCTCTCTTCAAATCATGAAAAGCTAGACAAAAAATCAAATTCCTTATTTATAAAATAATGAATAGCGTGAGCGGCAGGATTCGAACCTGCGCGGGCAGAGCCCACATGATTTCTAGTCATGCCCGATAACCACTCCGGCACGCCCACTCCTTTGACTTCAACACTAATATGTATATTTAACTAATTATTTTCTAATTATATAAGATTTGCAACTCATATTGTATGCGTAAAGTTACATAAAATAAAACATCCGCCCCTCAAAATACAACAAAATGTCAATTAAATCAATAATTCATATGAATTAACTTTTAATCCCCCATGTCTTCCAGGCATTCTAAGCAGCTATTTAATAATCTATTTTCTTCTGTGCAAAAATTCAACTACAAGTATAAAAGGAAGATACAAAATCCCTAACCCAATCCAATCTGAAATTTCTAGTTTGGATTATGATGGGTTGACCATTGGAGTTCAATTTTTGCCAGCTAAGACCTCGAGTTGGTCCATAATTTATCTCCAATCCGACCTATGCATATTACTACTAACAACTCGGGGATATTTTAACAAAGGTACTAACTTTAATTAGCAAGTTGCTAATTTAACAGGCGTGAAGCAGAGGCGATGAACTTCAGATTCATCATCTTTTCTAAGGCTCCAAACTTGAATCTCTTCTCCACTTTTCAATCGTCTTCAACCATCAAACTCTATTGTGTAATTAAACAGTAAACATCTCTATTTCCAATCTTCTACTAATTCTTTCTTCGATAACATCATCCAAAATCTTTGCTCAATAATTTACTCTCTTCCTTTATTGCAAAATCAAACTAAAAATTAATTTGTATTCATTGATTGTTCAAACTTGTATCTGTAACTTAGTTTTTGAATCACTAGTTTTATTTCTTACCCACCCATCTCTTAAATCCAATCTCTCAAAGCCCCTGACATTGACAGATACTCAGCTCTATTTTACCTTCTTCCTCTGTTTTTTAATCCTACTTGTCGATATCTCTATTGGCGTATCCGGGGGTCTTTTCTTTTGTGGGGTTTGTTTAATTTTTCTAGTTCAAAATCAAGAACAAAGCTATTGGAATATCCATCACCTCCAGCATTTACAATTGGAGTTCGATTTTGGTATTCGGTTGTTTTTTCCTACTCGCACCCAAAGATCCCTTTCTACGTTTGATTCTTTATATCCTCTCCTGACAGTCTCAAATTCTTTGATCCTCTTGACTTGTTTATATCCGGTCCTTATCAATGAGACCTGTGGATCAAATGGAAAGCGACAAGCTTTTATGGAATTTCATGAGGATGTACATTTTGTTTAAATCCCTAAATCAATACCCATTTTAAAGCTACCACGAATTGTTGTTCCAATTACCATTTTTATTTCTTAGACAGTAAAAGTTAAGTTCGAAATCAAAATATAGAGTAGAAGGAAATTGAATGGAAGTGAGGTTGAAGATGATTTGTGAGCGTTTATTCATGTGAGTAAGGAAAGTAAAACCTAATAGAAACTTTATTTCTCTTTTGATTCTACTTGTTACTGTTGGGATGAGACGTAATATAGGAAAACATTATAATGTTTATTTAAACGTACACATTTTATTTGTTAGCTAAGGTTTGAACGCTTCTAAGTTCTAACTTCCTAGTTGACGTTTTATTTAAAAATGAACATTGTTTATGTCCTCATGAACTATATATGAACCTTGAGAACATAGTCTCAATGGAACATAATAAATAAATGGAAAATCCATAAAACTATTTGGTTTAATAAACAAAAGTCCGAACTATGGCTTTGGCTTAAACAAATTTCAATATACAATTAATCATTAATTAGAAGAGAACAAATGTGCAAAGGTGTTGAGAAATTTTACAAAGTAATTACTCCGCCAGTCGGATTTGTGGAATATCAAATAAATGCAATTATGGCACTAACACACTTTGACTAAGTTTGACCCAATTTGAAGAACGTAAGATTTGAGATTTCCATCCACATTTTCCAAATATTTTCCTTTACTGTTCCAAATTTTCCATTTAATTTTCCTACCCCAACGGTCACCAACAGATTCATAAAAGGAATTAAATTCCTACATCTTCATTTCACTCCCATAAACAAATTACTCACAAATCATCACTTCATTCAATTCTCTATACTCTGTTTCAATTTCCAATTTCCAATTTCACATTCACTTTCTGTGTTTACCAAATAACGGTGATGGAGACAACAGTTCATGGGGGCTTAAGAATCTGTCATCATCTTCCTGATTTAGACAATATTTACATACCTCGGAAAAGACGTGGATCTTCCTCCGGCGCCGGCAAGAAAGAGCAACCCATTACTGAAACCGAACTCCCCTTGTCTATGGCGGAGGCTGCGTCTATTCTAATACAACTGGCAAACTCTGTTCCTGATGTTCAACGGCAAAAATTGAACAAAACACACAAGAGAAAAAACCCTCCGATACCGACGGAGGCATCAACGAGTAAGACTAAGAAACAGAGGAAGAAGAATGTAGACCAGAGTGAGATTCCGTCGATGCCGGTGACTATGAGAGATCGGATTCTAGAGATGGGTGGGTATGAAATAAGACTAGTAATTCAAAAACAACTTACTGATACGGATTTAAACAAAAACCATGGCCGTCTGTCGATGAACAAAAAACAACTGTCGTTCGATTTTGCAACAGAGGAAGAGAGTGAGTTACTGAGCGAACAAGAAAATAAGAACAAGAAGGGGATAAACGTAATGATATTGGACGATGTTCTTGAAGAAAGAATGCTTTGTTTGAAGAAGTGGAAAATTGGAAGTGGAGAAGTTTACTGTTTGATGACAAAATGGAATTTGATGGTTGAAAAAAGGGGATTCGAAAGTGGAGAAGAGATTCAAGTATGGAGCTTCAGAAAAGATGATGAATATGAAGCTCATCGTCTTTGCTTCGCGTTGGTTAAATTAGCAACTGGCTAAACAAACGTAGTACCTTTAAGTGATCTAACGACATAAAAAAGACTAACTTTGGATTGAGGGATGGAATTGGCTGAAGAAATAGGGTTTCTGAGTTGAGGTGCGAAGGAAGGAAGAAGATGGAAAATTGTGTTTCTTTATTTATTATTTTTTATTATTATTATTATTATTAAAAAATGCAAATTTAGTAAGAAAATGACACGTGGGGTTTTAGAGATTTTTTGGAGAATGAAATTTAAAGGCCCATTGGGCCCTTTTGATGTAAAGAAATGGATTAATGAATTTAGATTTCACATTGTCAAGTTTTTCCAAAATTGTACCAAAATTGTGTCATTTGCATTTCTATCTTTTTTTTTTTTTTTTTTAAATATGTTATATATACACATATTTAAGTCTACATACAAAAATATGACAATTAAGTTTGGTGAAAAAGAAATTGACTAACTAGGTGTTACAAATTTAAAATAAAGAGACTAAATTATTAATATGTTAAAAGATCAAAAATTAAATTATTATAAATTTGAAATCGTTAAAGCTAAATAGTTAAAAATCAGTATTCAAGATTTAAAATTTGTAGATGATAATATTTGACAAAGCAATTTTGAAAAAATAATAATAATAAACAAATAAAAAGTAATATATATTAAACTTAACCCTAATTCAATTTGGTTGAGTTTGGATGAATCAAAGACATTGGAAGGCCCACTCAAGAGGGTGGAAAATAGTAAAAGGTTTTAATAATGTTACTTGAAACTTAAATTATATATTGACAAACTACCAATAAACACAAAATTGATGGTCAACGTAAATTTAGATTAAGCGTGTGGCCTTGTTTTATAGGTAGAAGCTCAAACTACTTTTGTATTATTCCAAATTCTCCCGTAGTTCTAAATTTAAGTCATGATTAAAAGTTAGTTAGTTTTAATTACTAGCTTAATGAAAAAACGTGAGCGGCAGGATTCGAACCTGCGCGGGCAAAGCCCACATGATTTCTAGTCATGCCCGATAACCACTCCGGCACGCCCACTCATTGAAATTTATGTAAGTTGTTAATATTTTTTTCAAGTGGTTTTAATATATTCAACCTAATTTTCCCAAAAGTCAAAATTACTTTTTCCCATTTCTATATATTCAAATTTACTTTTATTCTCATTTTAAAATTGTTGTATCAAACTTTTTTTAAAAAAAAGAAATACTCAAAAGCCAAAGATGGAAACAGAAAAGATTTTGTAGAAAGACTTAGAGTCAAAGATGAAGAAATTTTTAATGCATTTTGTTAGTTTGTTACATCGGAATAACATTCCTTACATAATAACAAAAGAAAAAAAAACACTACAATATACTTTTGGGTAGCAAATTTAATATAATTTTAATTGAGTTTTATCTCTCTCATTCCTCTTTAAATTATTATTACTTTTTTTTTAGACTCTTTAGGTTAAATATATTTTGACTAATTTTAATTTAGTTACATTACAATTATGGTAACATTATTTTACTTGAGGGATTAAATAAGTTATTCGTCACTATCTCAAAAAAAAAATTGTTATTCGCTATTTGTTATCTTAACAATAATTAGACTTTGCTGTATTTTTCTTTTTCCTAAACTTTTGGCAATAAAATTTTAATTAAAGGTAGAAAAATATGGAAGTGTTAGGATATTTATTTTAAATATAAACAATTGGCCAACGAATGCGATTTGACTTATAAACTTAATTTGATTTCACTATATTAAAAAAAAAAAATCTATCTGTTACACTAGAAAAAGAAGTTATTGTTATAAAAGGAACCATGTAGTTCAACAAATAAAAGTAACAATATTCGTCCAATCATTCAACCTCAAAAGAAATGTATTTTTTTTTATCGATTTTAACTTTTAAACATTTATATTTTAACCATTGACATATATGTTTTTCTATTCTTCTTAAATAAAAACGGTTGAAGTTCCCCAAAACAAGGCCTAAAGCGGGTCCAAGTTCAAAGGAAATCAGGAGACGTCTCATGAATAAAAGTTAGAAAATGATATATAAACTGAGAGAGGAGCAATCCATATAACTCACTCAGAACTTTGAGGAAATCGATGTCCATAACAACACCATCTACCTAAGCTAACTCTATTTGCTATTTCACGTGAAACTAAGAGAACAATCAGTGACAATGATGTGTTCTTCTCAGATCTATAAGAATTTATCAAATAAAATTTAGGACCTACTAATATAGTTATTGTACACAATGACATAAAAAATATATGGAGAAACTTTTCAAAGAAATGAATGGGAGAAAAATAGCGACAATGGTGAATTGTCGATAGTAGGCTAGTAACTGACTCATGCTTTCACCACTTGGTGTTCTTTATCTAATTACCAAGCTCAAAGGTATTGCAAAAAAGAATAGGGAATTAGTTTTGTCCATAATGAGATTGAGGACCATCTTGGCAGAGTTAACGTGTGATAAACAAAATGCGAGCTTGGCTTGAATCTTGGCAAAATGTGACCCTCATTTCCAGGCAACTGAGTCGATTTCATCTCGAGCTGACTTGTAAAGCTCGAGTCTTTTAGCTATGGTTGTTCTTCTCTCCATCAGTGCGGGATCCTCATCCAACATAGCACCAAGTCGTTCCTTCTGCAATGATGATGCAATGGCAAGATATGGTTAACTTTTCAATGAACCATGTTTATTTTAATTCATTTTTAACAGGTTTCATGTCATGCCTTGAATGTATTTACAATTTTGAACTAAGGAATAAGAAAGGACGATTGTCTTCTTTTCAGGGTAAATTAGGAAAGGGAAATTAAGTGCATAAAATTAGCTTCAAACTTATTGAGTTATTGTTGGGTTCATTAGAAAACATACCTCCCTTTTTCCAACTTGAACATAAAACTGGTTTAGTAATGATCTCTTGGCCTCTCGAACTTGACAGTAGACAACAGCCTTCGGAATCGAATTTTTCAGTGTGTCACAAACCATCCCAATATAAGAACTCACATTTGAACCTAAAACAATCAGCAAACTCAGTGATCACGTGGTTTGGTGCTGCTTTAGCTTTCTTTATCAATCATGAGCTCTAGTGTCAGATGAAATGAATCTCAGATTAAACTAATAAAGAAATATGTATATACAAGTATGTACATGCGTGCATTGGTGCGAGTATAGCACAAACATATGGGATTTCAAGAAATGTATGCATATACAGGTATAAGCATGAAGAAACCATTACCAATCCTTCTGAAATGGTTATCTGTATAGCGGTCTGCATTTGGCCCTGTTTGGTTAGGATTCGGAGTTTTGTCTGGTTCTGCATGCAGCTTTCGGAAAAAATCTACGGTGAGATAGCTAGACTCCATATCAACCAACCGTAGAACTGTTTTTCGACTTTCATCACGAAATCTCTCCAATGCCTCTGTTGCAGCAGCTGCAATGTCAGATTGAAGCGTTGGGAATCTTTTTAGTTCCTGAAATTTATGTTAATTCAAAAAAAACTTGTAAATTAGAACATTTTCCACTTCAATCAGTAGTAGTACTGTATTAAGAAATATGAAGTTTCAAAAACAGTCACATGGGAAAAACTATTTGGCTAAACCTAGTCAGTAAGAGCTCTTGCCGACTATCAGATATTTCATCTTTACTTGTCTATGAATAAACCACAAACTTTTTGATCTCTAACATACACCAACATATATGATACATCAATTGAGGTATACATACACCAACATATATGATACATCAATTGAGGTATACATACACCAACATATATGATACATCAATTGAGGTATGCTTGATTTGGGGACTGATAAATTTATTTGATATAGTTTAGGTATATGCCCAAATAAATAATGACCGATTAATAATGACTTGGCAATTTCTAATTATCACAAAATGTTATAATCATCATGGGTTGTCTTAGTGGTAAAAAATAAAACATGGTCTAGTCATGGGTTCAATTCATGGTGACCACCTACTTAAAAATTAATTTCTTACGGCTACAAGGTTTCCTTGACACCCAAATGTTGCAGGGTCAAGGCAGGTTGTCCTTTTAAAAAATAAAACGTTATCGAAAGAAAAGGCATTACTCTAATAACCCCTCCACAACAAAAGTGTTGAAAACTCAGATTTCTTTTGTTGTCTTTATTTTTGGTTTTATGGAGGAAGTTCAAACTATCTCCAACTATCAGTTTGCAGCCTCCAGATGTTCAAAGAATTTCTTCAAAGTCTAACTAGCTACAGTTCCTACCCTAGGATGTGAATAATGGTTTCCATGTCCTCACTTAGAAGACACTTGATGGGAAAAATAAATTTAAGCAACCTTTTCCTTTGGAATTTTATAGTTTTGTATCATCCTCTTGAAGTATTTGTGACTAAATATTTTTGCAATTACTCCTCATCCAGTATTTATGCCGGTTAGAGTTCTTTCTTGTTTGGGTATTTTCTTCATAAATTTCATCCATCAATAAGAAACTTTCATAGTCTGCCCGAATTTCCAGTGTTCATTTTGCATGTGGATGAGTGGCAAAACTATGTGTATGTATACACATTATAAAATAAGAAACCAAGGTTTCATTCAGTAGGATGAAAGGAAATGCACAGGGATACAAAAAGAAGCCCAAAACACAACAGGATGGACACAACTACAAAAGAGGTTCTCAATCCAAAAGAGTAATGCTATGCTAATAATTACATAATACTATTTAAACGCCCATTAAAAAAACAAGACAATCAAATTGCAAATATCCTCCCCCGACCTCTGCACCCAACAAAAAATTCTACTGTTCCTCTCAATCTTAAATGTCCTTTCTGATAAAACTCAGAGAAAGGGAGGATTCAGGAGCACCTCCTCAAAGGCAAAATTATAATTTGCCACTCATGTAAACGAAATCATCTTTATCCTCTAGGAGCAACTCAAGTAATACGCTACTCCAATATAGTGAGGAAAATTTTATTACTTTTCATATATCAAGCCAAATTAGCTGCAAATAGAAATTCAATTATTCGCTAAGACTAGCTCTCTCAAGAAGAATTCCCTAAACACTATTCTAGAAGACATGTTTGATTCAGAAAATAAAGTTTACCTCTGTTTCGGCTATAGATTTACGAACAAGTTCTTTCAACACAAAATGCACCTGCACAAAAGTACAACAGTTAGATGTTCTGATTTTGAAACTACCATGGACAACTGCCAAACCATTATATTTACAGATGGAGCAAATACTATAAATTCATATAACATAGAACGGATCTTCATAGTTTATTTCAAGAATGCATAGATATTTCCAACATCAACCACCGTTGGATTGCAAGATAGTCCCAAAAGATATCTCTGCAACATACAACTTTTATTTATTTCTCTTTTAGTCATCAGACATACTTCGTTGTATTGGATTGAGCTCTAGATATTGAGCCGTCAAGTTAAAATGACACATAAGAATACAATCTCAAATGGACACGTCTAATGAATTTTAGACCCAAAATAGAGTTATTGATGGCAATGCAAAAATCCACTTAAAGCTTCAAACATCACTGAATTGCGCCCAATTTATGTAAATATCCTTGCCTGAGTGAGATCAAAATGATCATAATATGTATCCCATTCTTTTAAATAAATTACAAAAAGCTTGAAGCTGAGTTTCATACACTGAAAGAAAGAAGATAAAACAAATCCCAATGTGATTATATATTGAGATTAAGTTGACTTGCTAAGCTCCTCAGAAAATTATAATTGATATCAAAGTTACATCGGGACTGACCAAACAATAGTTAATTAGATAGGCAAATCAACACAAGACATCTTAGATCCTTGTAAGAATGCATTAAATAAACAAATAATCCAATGTGATCTCAGAGTCAAAGCCCAAACTGAATCTAAACTTCAACTTCTAAAATTTTATAAAATAGGAGCAGGCTAACAAATAGAAATTTAGGTTGTTATTTATCAAACTGTGCTACCAGATCACTTCACCATCAAAAAGAGGTGGCACATATACTAGAAATTTTGGTTCAGTTTTATAATATAAGCATGCATAAATACCATAATTTAGATTCTACATTTTAGACAATATTATTGGATAGGAATTGAATAAGAAAATTACAGCATCAACAGAAGCTTCAGCAGGCCCCTTGAAATAGCTGATTGAACCATCAATAAGCCTCCTGTATCCTTGTTCTGGAGCAATCAAATGAGGTTGGTAACCATCAGCTTCACTCACAACTTTCTGGACATTTTTTAAAGAAAGATGACGATCAAAAGGTAATTTCTTAAGGGCAGCAGGTAGTTGATGGTCAAACACTCCATATATTCTATCTCCTCCAGGCCGCCTGTAGCATACATTCATCATTGCAGACCATGTGAATATCATCATCAATTGGAAAAAGGAAGTTAACTTGTCTTCTGGTGAAAGAAATCACGATGCAATTCAGCATGAACTATTATTCGATAACTTCAAAAACTTCTCTTGTTGATCATAAAGTAGGGCTACAATTCCAGTAATTTTCATTTGTTTTCTTGTGACAAATCTGACTTCCCATTCTTGAAGAGGAATTTTGTAGAATTCTACTTCCTCCAGCCATAAATTCATGGAGAAGAAACTTCACCAGCATGGTGCTTTAACTATTGTCGAGAAATGTTTCACTGAATTATGACTTCGGTTCAGTGTACTATGACTCACCACATCAAGGAGTTGTTTATTACATGCACTTGTTAATGTTATACTTTCATTTTTATAAATGAAAAAATTGGTTCTGTTAAACAAAAATTAATAATTAAAAATTGTTGGTTCAAACTAAAACATAAAATACTAAAACTCTTGACATGATAGTATTAGAGGTTTCTGCATAAGATGCTCCAATCCAGATTAGAAATGCTAAACAAAAGTCAGAACATTACCCTCCATCCAGATGTTCCTTGAATACACGGTCAAAGGCACGACACATTTCTAAAATAGTGTAAAGTTGTGCCTGCATAAAAAATATGAATGCAGAGTTGTGACGGATGCAGGGAAGTGATGATTTTATTTGGTAACTTGGAATTTGGTATCCATTACCCCCGAGTCTACTGCTATAGGTCTGCCAATTCTGTCCAACTCTGCATTCAGTTCGTCAATCGTTTTATTTATTAAGGCAATGATACTTGGAATCCGTTGCCTGATAACCCTCTCCAAGTGCTGAAAACAAAGAACAGAACATAAGAAAATACAAATCAGCTCCACTAAACTGCTGGAATAGTCCTAGTTGTAACAACTAAATATAAAGAGGGCTAACAAGATGAAGATGGATGTACAAAATTAAAATAACAAAAAAAATTTAATTGGGATAAGGACCTGGGACAAAAGTTTTGCAAGATACTCTGAGCCCATCTTATGGGCTAGATGTCCGTACTCAGGGCTTGTTTCAAAATATTCACGCTCCTTTTTGCGTGCAATAATCATGTCTACATTCTTATTAATATCAGCCTGTGAACGATTTACAATCCCTACCCATGGATGCTGCAACCTGTATGATCTTCCTTCAAGAACCTTTAACATTCATTTAAAGAAACTTTTCAGTTTATGTACTTTGTAACAACCTGGGTAAAGAATCGTAACAAATCCACAGACAATTAGGAGGGTGAAAATTTTATATCAATCAAGTTCGTTAAATACAAACTCGTCAAATATTAAAGCTGTTAAAAGCAATTCAAGAAGGTTGGCGTCATACAAAATGTCAAAAGCAGATTTTAGTATCATACACACACACACAAAGACACACACACACACATATATATGTTTCATTTAATAAGATCTGATAACATAGTTAATACTACAAAGTGAATCATACATCCAGAGCATTAGTTCCTTTGTCCATCAAGTCGAGTTTTGTAAGCACTCCAAATGTTCTTTCACCTGAAAAATGCAATAAGACGAGACAAAAATCTTAGTCAGTTTATCCAAGTTCCACACCACCTAAAACTCCATACCCTCTTTACACATACCTGAAGGATCAACTTCCCTTGCAAGCTTTATAGCGTCTGAGGTTGCAATATCTTGATTGGCAGGAGATATTGCAAGTATAATGCAGTTAGGCTACAAAATCCAAGACAATAGTTAATGCAACAGTTTAGGAAGAAGACAAAAAAATGTAAGTACACTCCATAATTTAAGATTCCAAAGAAGACAAAATACAAATGCTCTCATTAATCTATGACAAATGCATGCAATGAACCAAGATTGATCACCAAATAGCAAGAACATAAAAAGGGAAAAAAACCAGAATGCCTCCATTTGGCATACAAAAAAAGAAAAACCCATGATTTCCCTTTATTCCTTTTATCCTCAAAATGCCAGGGAACAGAAGTGCAGAAACTATTCAAAATGCTAAAGAATAGAAATAAACTATAAAGAATAAAGAATAGCTCAAGCAGCCGTAACATCATATACAATTGTCTACCGGCATTTTAGATTCATGCTATTAGTGTAGTAACGTATTCCAATTTCAAAGCCAAAATAAATAAATAAGACGTAATTGGAGAAATTGATTTAAAGTTTTCGTCAAGGCTGATTCAGAGATCCTTACTTTCTCAACATAAGAGCGGACCATGTTTTCAATATCTTCAACAATGGACTCGGGTTGTCCTTCTGCAAAAGGCAGGAAACCAAACCATATTAGTTTTCTAAAAAATGTATCTAACAATAAATTTAAAAGTTTTCCTTTTATTTTGTTTTTAAAATGTCCAATATAAAAAACTTCAAATTTCAAACAAATTACCTACAGCAACCTTTGTCAACCCAGGAAGATCTATGAGTGTTAAGTTTACAACTGCAAGAAAGGATCAGGTAAGAAGCAACATCATCCACAACATTTAAATGAAGACAACAAACATCATGAGAAATCAAAATTTTGACGAAACAAGGTTAGAAGTCCTTCAGGTCTGAATAGATGAATTTTAAATGATTTTTGCATGAATAAAATAGAAGACTGGGAGAGTAATTACAGAAGTCGTTGGAAAGGATGCACCCATTTAAAGTTCTAAACTTAACGAAGTCCAAAAACTCTTCAAAAATTCTAGAAGTATCATTAAAAGAATTGGCTTATTTTCAAATTTCCCAAAGACTAACTACAATAGTCAGCACATAATTCTGTCAATCTCTACTGTCATATGATTGAAGCCTGGAGGGAATTGAAGAAAATAAGAACAAGTCATGCTTCATTGCACAGTTGAACAGAGTCAATCAACTAAACAAGCAACTCTTGAGGTTTAAAAAGTTATCGACCCTCTCTTATGTGTTAATTTAGGTGTCATGGTTCAAAATTGTTAAAAGATCAAAGCATATACAACAAATCTCAGTGTTCAGTTTGTATGAATTAGAACTTATGCTTCAATTCTACAAAGTGAGTTTGAAGTTTGACCGATTTTTAATATTATAGAACCCAACATTTAATTCATCTCTTCCCCTGAACCCTGAACAACAGTATGAGTCATACTGTATAACACTCACGATGTACTTCCAGTGTATCAGGATACTTAAAGTGTAAATGCTGGCAAATGATAATAATCAACCGGTGATTCCATGGTTCAATTATTACGTTGCATCTTATTTACCATTTGGAGAATATATGCTCAAATGAATTGGTATATTTGAGATTTGCTTCGACTTCCCAGTAATCCGATCAGTCTCATCTGATATTTCTTTACGAACAGAAGCTGCACACAAGAAAAGTGGACAGTTTTATTTGGTAAGACATTCGTGATTGTAACATGAATAAATATTTAAATCTTATGGAGGAAGGAAAGAAAGCAAGTCCTACAGTACTAATTAGCAAGAAAATGGGTCAAAGTATTGCTACAATTATATGATAAAACTTTAGCCAAACAGGCCATAAAAAAATATTCAAACAAGCCAGGGAATTTTAATGCAGGATCAGAACTTAGTCAGACTTCCTCTTTCTCCATGGTTATGCAACTAGTTTCTACAAAATATACTCAAAGATGATACTGTATAGGATTAAGAAACCTATGAATTTTCCAAGCTCGTAGTAAGCAAGAAACATCAGAGATTTTGATATAAGAACAAGTACATTCAATTTAGACATAAAAATTGAAATTTAACCGAAAATATGCCCAGACATAGATTTTGTTTCATGAGAACCTTTTACAACCTCAAATGAAAATTTAGGTCCAGAATAGACATGAATACATTTAAAAATTACATAATCAACAAATAAAACCGAATACATTAACCAAACCTTGTCTCCCAAATTATAGCCTTATAAGGAATGCTCGTGTACTGAAGAAGGGATAGTGAGTGAAAATTGTGGAAGGTTAAAGCTTTCTTATACATTAACCAATAAATAAAACTGCCCCTGTCAGAGGAAGAAGATGAAATACAATATACCAAAATCAGCAAACTTCTTCTTAGGAGCATGGAGAAATTCTGCATATTCAGCTCGTCCTTCATCTGTCTTATGAAGTTGCAACACCAACGGTCTTCGCGTTACAATACCTACCAGTAAGAAAGATAAATTAGAGATGAAAGAAACCATTTTGGTCAATCACCTTAACCAAGCATGATTCTGAAACTGGAATTCATACTACAAAACAAGTTCGGTTTATAAATGATAAACCAAGAAGAAAGCCAACATACTTTTCAGTATTCTAAGAGTAATCTTTCTTTTCTTTTCTTTTTTTGAATAAGAAACATTTCATTGATGAATGAAATAATCCAATGAGGTACAATAGGGGAAAAAATTCCGGTATATACAACGAAGCCCAAAAAAAAAATGATCGCATAATTACTTAAATGATTGGAACTTACAAGCTCAACTAAATCGATTAGGAAATGTAAGAATACAAAACTTAGCTTCCTCTTATCTAAGCCAAAATGAAGATCCTCGAGTACAGAGTAAACCAGTGAGTAAAACGAAAAATCCAGCATTATCGCACATCTACTTATCCCTCTAATGTCACGCAGATTAGCAAAAAGAGGGGAAAATATGAAAAGGTATAGCAAATCATTTATACGCAAAAAGAAGAACAAATGTAGGAGATTTACCGGATCCACGAGGAAGAAAATCTCTACCGACCACGCTTTCCAGCACTGAAGATTTACCGGAACTCTAATTTGCACAGAAACAGAAATGGATCAGATACGAAAAGAAATGGTTACGAGATTAAAAATAGAAAAGAAGGAAGAGTTAAGGACATGACAAACCTGTCCTCCAACGACGGCGACAGAAGGAAGAGCTTCCCAAAGGGACATTCCCTCGCCGCCATGATCTCCCAAGACAGTGCAGGCTCGCTGGATTCGGTTGACTAAACCGATCAAGCTCTCCATGGTAGCCATTAAAAGATGGAAATACGGCGAAGATCTCAGGGATTTTTGAGGGAAAAGGAGAATGGAATGGAATGTGGGGGGTTTGTGGGAAAAGGATGGATTGAGATCTGAGATCGAAGAAGGGTTGGATTAATGGCGTTTAGGTTAGAAGATCAAATCAGAGAGGGTGGAAAATGGAAGGAAGCAGAACGAGAGAGATTAAACAGCAAAAACGGTCGAAGGAAGCAATGACTTTTGGCTGTTCCGATTTTTTGATTGAATAATTTTCTTTTTCTTGCGATTAATGTTTTTGGAGCGAAAAATATAAACCGCGTTTTGTCATAGTTGAAATTGAAATTTTTGCTTCATTTCCTTAATTTTCCTTATCAAACTTTTGTTTTATGTCTTTTTTTTTTTCTTTTACTATTATTATTTTTTTTTAGAGAGATCCAACATCTTATCATATTTTTTTTAGTACAACGGGCAAAAACAATTAACAAAGAGAAAAACTCAAGGACAAATAGAATAATGAAGAAAAAAAAAAGTAAAGTTCACACACAAAGGGTGGTTTTCAAATCAAATAGCTATATTATGAAGTCTTCGAGCATGGGTAGCTAGCTACCTTGTGCACAATAGAATTACACCTACAATTGGTCCAAAGATAAAATCATGAAAATAAATATCTCGAAAGACATTGAGACAAAAGCCTAAACCTCATTTGCATAATGACAATTCCCAACCAAAGAACTTGAAATTACTTTTTAATCAAATTCAACTCATAGTTTGGCAACATTGGTCTCGAGAACACATTGAGGCCAAAACAATAGGATGTTCAAGACTAAAATGGTGAGGGTCAACCAACATTTAATAAATGTTAGAGCTTTCTCTCAATATCATAATTTTGTTTAAACCTACCAACACAAAAGAACTAATGAAGAACTCCCTTAGCACCGAAGAAATCTATAGAAGCAAGGTTTGGGGCATTGTGAAACCTAAATTGTCTAATATAATGGATGTTCCAAACTAAATCTCAACCGTGACAAGAAAATGAGGAACAATGGTCTCACTCTTTATTTCATCATAAATGTCGAGGTAAAGCGAGAAAAACATCCACGATAGTTAAAAGGCAGTAATGATGGATATGAAAAGTCCTCGAGCATTTCCTTCAAATATGTGAGAAGCAACATGGTTATTAGAAACAAAAAGACAACATTTTTGTTTAGTTAAAAGGCAAAGAACACAAGGATCGATGATCAATCAAAATGTTTAACATTAATGTGAATAACATCTTTAATGTCAATAAGATGTTTAAAAGAATGGTGACCTAGACGACAATATCGAGTATCAATAGTAACGTGAGAGTAGACAACATTAGAAGTTGAATGACTACGAAGCTGTGTAGAATGGGTAAGATCCAAAATATATACGATTCATGTGATAAGTTAGCCTTGACAATCATGGTGAAATAAGACTTGTCCTAAAGAACATAAAATCACTCTAAAAACAATAGCAAAAGGCGATATTGTAGTTGAAATACTAATGGAATATGATACGTACTAAAGGCAAAAGTGGGTATATACAAAATATTAGTGAAAATAATAGGCTCAGTGAGATGAACATCCCAACAAACTCAACACTAACATGACATATGTTAGGCAACAAAACTGAAACTTTAGAAACATCTCCCTCAGTTGAACCAAAAAACTTAATTTAATTTTGAGAGCGACACATTGGAATAGAAGCACCATAATCTGGTATCCAACTATCACAAACAAATTCAAAACAGAAAACAAAGAGGCTGTAGGATGTCTACAACGTGGGAAAATTCAAATGAGTTGGAAAGAGGGCAAAAAGCCTTTCACATTGAATATTGAATTTCTCAAATTCAATCTAGTTTTCATCACTACAATTTACTTTGAAAGCAACTTAATCCTCTTGCTTGATCACAACGAAACACCCCCGCCCCTCCATTTAGCCCTGTTTATTCAAAGTATTTACGAGAGAGAGAGAGAATAAGAATGATATAATATAATCCATTAATTAAGCTTGATAAATTTTAACAAATTTTAAAAACTTTGCCAAATAAATAAATAAAAACAATATAGCATAAGAATTTTTCCAATAAAGTTTACAACTTAAATTGAATAGTGTAATAATCAGCGTAATAATTAGCATATAAACTATAAACATTTATATTGTCATCTTGTGCTCAATAATGCCATGTGAGCATGGTAGTTGCTCAGTTTGAAACTCCTTGCAAGTGCACAAGTGTGAAGATCTATGACCTCCTTCTTATCTAAATCTTTGACATGAAATTAGTAACAATCAATTGGGTTGACCTTCATTGTCAAAGCTCGTTCTTGTTTCTTTGGTATAACTAACTCTACCCATTTAGTCAATGTAGACGTCACTTTAATATCTTCTTCTCTACGCTCCCAAAACCAACGTTATAGCAAAGCTCGAACATATTCAAGGAATTAAGCAATAATAGGCAAATCTCTAAGTTCTTTCAATATAGAATTCATGGACTCTGCTATACTTGTTGTCATCATGTTATATCGTCTTCCTGGGCAGTGAACACGAGACCACCGTGCTATTTCAACGTCGTTTAAATATTTTCCTGAATCATTAGGAAATGCAAGAATATTTCTCCACGCTTCTAGAAACGTTGATTCACAATATGTTCTCGATGCATTGTAAAACAAGGTAGCAACCATGTCATTCTTATATTTATCATGCAAATTTTGAGTCAAATGTTGGACACAAAGGCCATGGAATGCAGAGGGGAAAAATGATGTAATACCCTTGGAGAAGCATGTTTTCCGATATGTCACGAAGCCTAGATTAGACACCTCCCCTATTGCGCCTTTCAATTTTTCTAAGAACCACTGTATTAAGCCATTTGTTTCTCTATCAACTACTCAAAAGGCTAGAGGATAAATCTGATTGTTACCATCTAAACAAACAAGAACTATCAACTAACCCCGATATTTGTTCTTAAGAAATATTCCATCCATGACTATAACCGATCTAACGCAATTTAAGAATCCTCTGACACATGGACCAACAGCCATAAAAAGATATTTGAAGAAACGATCATCTTCGAGTTCCATGTGAAATATTGTACCTGGATTTGTAAGTTTGAGTGCTTCACCATATCTACGCAATAAATTATATGACTCTTCAGGAGACCCTCGCACTCGTTCATATGCATTTTTCTCTGGCACGCCATGCTTTTTCATAACTCATATTTATGTCATAGCCTTGCCTCATGTCTTCTATGATATCACGTGGTTTGTATAAGCGACCAACTCCCTTGAATTTAAACTTTATTAATTCTCCAACAACCCAAGATTTTGCTTGCCTATGGTCACACGATTCAAAAACTCAAGAGAACACAAATGAATTTTGACATACTTTTTAATCTTGAGTATATTTGAATCCTTCAATCTCAGCGCTCGCAATCTCCAACCACACTTGTTGTCGATGCATCTAACAAAAAGAAACTCTTTTGGAGAATTTTTTACTACAAACTGAAATTTTTTTCATTGTCAAGACACTTAATCTCATTGAAAAATCTCTCTTGCAAAAAAATATGTCCTACATCTAACTCCTCACTTGTGGAGCTTTCTTCGGACCAATCACTTCTTTTTGTCTTCAATTTTCGACTAGAGGAGCTGTAGTGAATTTTAGCTTTTCCTTTGCAATCTTTTGTAGGAGCATCTTTTTGTTGTGGGATGTCAAACGATTCATTGTTCATCTCAACTGGCTCCCGTATAAAAGTATATATCATCTTTTAAATCATATGATTCCCATATAGCCGAATTGGTCCCTATCATGTTATCACACAAGCCAACCTGAACTTCACCAATATGAACTTCATTCTCATCTAATGTATCTATTGAATTGGAGGATGGGGGTTTAAGTAATTATGAACAATTGGTTGCTCCGAGATATTGAATTGTAATCTTTGTTTAACACTTTTTTGCTTTGATTGCTTCTAGGCTCAAATGATACGTATAGGGGGACCTCCAATGGATTTGCACTAACAATATAAAACTTCAAATCACAGTCATTGCTTAACTCAAATGGAGGATCTTCATTTTCCATTTTTATCTCATGTATGTATTTTATCTTTATGTCGAACTCTGTAGGGTCAACTTCTGCAAGGTCATATAATTCATCCTGTAAATCTTTGTGTGTTATTACTTTACTGACAACAATGCCTTTTAACACGTCTTCTTCATATTTTCTTTGCCCCTCATCCCATGCACCATCATAACGCACTAAAATCCGAACATGTGACATTCTTAAACCACCTTAAGCTTTTTAGTTTTTGCAAAAATTGATTTGAACTTAGAAGTTGACATATTACATAAAAAAATGTATGACTTATTTGCGAGATTAAAAAACAGTAGCTAAAAACTAAATAAAACATGCATAGTCGCACCCTAAATAAGTATATGACTAATTCAACCTCATTTAAAGTTTGGAAGTTGCAAGATATTTATGAGATTGGGAGATGCAAAAAACAATAGCTAAAAGCACCCTAAACCACATAGGCACAAGTATATAATTAATCTGAGATTAAGCATTTGAACTTCAGAACCTAGAGATGTCTGCGAGATGTTTGCGAGAAGCAAAAAAAAAAAAAAAAACAAATAACTTGCTGACATGCTTTGATACAACTCTGAAACAATCCTTAATCAATTTGAAACAATTAAAAATTATACTATGGTTATACATTTAACATTCCACTGTTACACCAAGAGAACAAGAAAAAAAAAATATAACACAACATAGTTCAATGGAAAAAAATAACAAAAAAAAAACATAAAAAATCTAAAAACTCACCGGACAACACGAGAACTTGATGGAGCGACGAACGACACCGGAGTAGCACGATATGCACCGGAGTAGAAACTCAACGCGAATGAGTTTTGTGTTGATTCTTCTTTTTTGCTGTCATGAAAGAAATGAAGTAAGAAAATTCAAACGTGAAAATGAGTTTTCTTTTTTTACGTTGAAGAGAAGGGAAAGGTAAAATGATTAGGGACAATTTGGATATTTTGATCACCACCTTAGTTAATCAGCACGTCATTATCATGACTACACAATGTTATATATTGTTACATCATTGAAATAAGTTAATTTCATTTTTGGAAAAAATTGGTCAAGTGTGAAAATTAAGATAAAAGCTTTGGAAATATTTAATACATTGTTACCATATTTAACTCAAATATATATCATAATTAAATTAGAACATTGATAAATGACACTATAAGTAAATAAAAGTTAAGTTATTTTTATCTGATACATTAAATAGTTAAGTTTTTAGATAGAAGATATAATATAATTATGGTGTAAATATTATTTATAATTAATGTGAGGTATAAAAGGGTCAATAAAAATCTAAAAATTTATTTAACAAAATTAATAAGATTTTAAGAGATTTGTGTAAAATTACCTACATTTTGTCTAAATTTTTCTTTATTAAAATACATTGAAACAACTTCAATAGAAGACTAATCCATCTTCGCAGAAGACTAATCCATCTTGAAGATAATTTAAATTGAATGTATTTGTTGGACACTGATATATTGTTTTATCTATATATAGAGTTACAATTGTTCAAAGAGTAGGAGAGAATTTAACACTCTACCCTATACCTTTTTGGGTTTGGCGTCTCTATATCTATTCTCATCTCCACTGCACCAACCAAATATTTGTTTTCCTCAAAATCCAACACTTTCTATACATGGCTGCAGAACTAATTGAAGCAATGCAGAAATTATTAGAGGAATTGAATGCTATAGCCGACACCCAAAAAGGTAGAGTGGAGCATTACGAAACCAGACTTCAAAACATATATAACTATTGCCTTCCTTGTTTGGTTTCGTCTCTTCTTCTTTTCTCTCTCAAACTTCTCCTAATTCCTCTCTTCTTCATTGCAAAGATTGGTGGCTGGTTTGTGCTTTAACTTGCTTCTCTGCCTTCCTTTACATTCTTCTTATTATCGATAACTCTTTGATGCTCTCTCGAGCAGAAAGGAAATTGCATGTTATTGCTCGCCAACAAATTGAGCGTCACCGACAAATTTGGATCCTCAGATTACAAGAATTACCTCAAGTGATTGAACCGGCCATAATCATGGTTGATGTTATAAATGGGGAAGTTATTGAAAATGGGCAGAGGGGGAGGACTACTTTTGAGAGGAAACTTTATATTTACTCTATTTTGTATGCTGTCATTGGAATTGTTGCATTGGAGTTCTACGCATCCAGATCTCTCCTCTGCAATTCTTGATATTTCCCCATGTAGTATTTGTTTGTGTGTGAAAGTGAATGAGTGAGATTGTGAGAGATGATCCATTGTTTTCCACTTTCTATTTTTACTATAGGCAAAGGTTATTATACGCGAGCTGTTTTAAGTTCTTGTTGTTTACTGATTTCTTTGGTCAATATATATATTATTCTGATCATATATGCAATAATAACAATGGAATATTCATATGATTTAAATGTTCTAAGAAAATTAGAATGAAATGATTTCGTGCTTCATGGTAGACTGTAGGGAGTAGAGGGAGGGAAGATACAAGAAAGAAAAGGAGGACTGGAAGAGAATTATATTTTTTAATTTTTACAATTCCCCATTTAATGAATTATTTAATTTATTTGATTTTCATGGGTTGACGACCTTTTTCAAAAGACACGACTTCGTAACACTGTGAATTCCATTTTTTATATACCATTTAACCTTTCTCAAGAATCTCAATCTTTTATATATCATTTTTTCACAGTGAACAACATTGTGGATTCCTCAACTCACATTAATTGTTTTCATTATTTCTTTAATCTTATTTCTTATTGATTAAAGTGTTTTTCTTGTTTGTTCTTTTGTCATTTTCATTTTATTTCTGATTGGTTCTACTTAAATAAAATATTTACCTTTATAGAAAAATCTAACTGTAAATTTGTTTTTACTTTTATAATTTATTTAAGGGTGTAATTAAATCGGGTCGGATTTTTTTCAAAATCAACCCAACCCGGAAATGTACGGTTGATTAAGTAGTAAAACCCGACCCGACCCACATTCGGGTCGGGTTGATTTTTTTAATTATTTATTTATATATAAATAATACTAATAATGACTGTTATAAACATCTCATCAATATATTTTGCACAACACTTCACTGTTTGATATATATTATTATTGAACATTTCAAGTTGTAGAATGTCTTTGTCTTCAAGTTGCGGCTACTGATACATTCTCTGATAGCAAGAAAACTAGAACATAACTCCTGAAGTAACGTTTCAGCTACTGATATTCAACTCAGTAGTATCAGTAGCTGAAATAAGTTAAAGAGATGAGATACAGATGGAAAGACAGCCTAGAGGGGAAATAGAAGGGAAGTTCTAATGTCTTACCAAAACAAATTTTTTTTGTCTTCAACATTTGTGGGCGTGGGGAACCTAAAATAGAATGGAAGTTTTAATTTCTTACCAAGACAAAAAAAATTTGTCTTCAACATTTGTGGGGAAGTTTTAATTTCTTAAAATTTTTTTGTCTTCAACATTTAAGCATGCCTCAAGTCTCAAACCAAACAAAACTTTGAATAAAATTTTAGGGGACAACAGATGAAAGGTAGAATTTGATGAATGATCATAGACTAATAAAAAAATTGAAAGAACAAACGAAACAAAATACATTTTTCCTGAGAATATCATCAAAATTTGGAGCTCAATGACCAAACTAACTTAAAATATATAGAAGTTCAAGGGCAAAAGGAACCTAACATATTTTCATCTCCTTGTAGCTCCTAGAATTCTGTTCTGTTTTTGAGTTCTTTGCTGTCACCACGTACCCGAGACGATGCGGAGCGGCCGACGTCCTTAAAATTCGTATAATTTTAAAAATAAAATAAATGGAGTCGCCACCAATCTTTTTTACGTTATGATTGGACACCGAAATAAAGTAAATCATTTTAAATAAAATAAAAACTGATCTACGAAAAAATAGAATTGAGTTCAGGAGTCATTTGTGTACAAGAAAAGTGTTAGTACTCCGTAACACCCGTTTAGAAAATGGTGGCCAAATTTAATGTCTTAAATAAAATTCATTTTTATTTTCTTTAAAAAGTTATGTCTTATTTCATTGATCGCTACTCCAAAACAATGATCCCATAAAATGGGATATCCATTAATTAGACTATATTGAGCAAAAATTCCTCACCTTGAGAGAATGAGAAATTATTACAATTTTTCAATTTCTATCATATGTTAGTCTTTGAATAAAGTTTTTCTTAAAACATTAATTAAATTTATTTATTTTTTTGGATCAAATCTCGGACTCCCAAAGATATTGATCCTTCATCTCAAGAATCTAGAAATAACGGACTCCCAGAAATTTCTAGATTCTATTATAGGATTTTTTAGTAAAATCGACGTGGGTCGTTATTAAAAAAAAGTTAATTAGGAAACTTATGAAATATATATTAAATTTTGAGTTTAAAAGAAATAATTTTAAAGAAAAAAAATCTAAATAATTTAAAGAGAAAATTAAAAAAAAAAAAGATTTCAGAATTATATGTAATTATGGTTAAAAGTATTTTAAAGTTTTCAAGAAATTTTCAATGAAATGAAGGTCAAATAGAAATATTATAAACCAAATCAAATATATCACACAATAAATTAGGCAAATAATGTAAACTATTTACGGCTCGTGTAACAAAGTCCATAAGGTTAGTTATTTTTTAAATATTTTAGGTTTGCCCTTCCATCTTTCTATTCTTTCTCGCGAATCGTCCTCCTCCTGTTATTTCGTCTTCCCTACGATTTCGTCTTTCTTCTTTATTCTTTTCTCTTTTTCTTTTCTACGATTTTTTCCATCAACTTTCTTATTTTTCAATTGTTTATTTATATCGTTTAATCTTTCCATTGTTTTTTTTTCTTTTCCTCTTCGTTTTTTCGCTTAAATTTCTTTCCATCGTCTTTCTACTTTTCCTCTTCTTTTTATCGCTGCGATTTCTTTCCATCGTTCTTCTTCTTTTCTTTTTTTTACACATTTACATTTGGTAGCCAAATCTAAACGATTGTGTACAACAAAATAGCAAAACCTAAAATATTGTGTATAAAGAATCTTGAAAAAAAAAATCATTTAGATTGGAGTAGCCAAATGTAAAGGATTGTGTAAAAAAAATAAAAGATTGTGTATAAAGAATCTTGAAAAAAAATCTTTTAGATTAGAGTAACCAAATGTAAACGATTGTTTAGATTGAAAAAAATCTTTTAGATTGGAGTAATCAAATGTAAACGACCGTTTAAAAAAGTAAATAATCGTGTAAAAAAAATAAAAGACCATGTATAAAAAATCTTGAAAAAAAATCATTTGGATTGGAGTAGACAAATTTAAACGATCATGTAAAAAAGTAAACGATCGTGTAAATAAATCTAAACAATCGTGTACCAATTTTTTTTAAAAAAAATCATTTAGATTTAGGACAATCGTGTAACAAAATTAAATGATGGAATTGAAAAGATAAATTGTAGCTATATCTAAACGATCGCGTATAAGTTATAGCCATATCTAAACAATCACGTATATATTAAACCATATCTAAACAATCGACTTGTAGCCGTATCTAAACAATCACGTATAAATTATAGTCATATCTAAACGATCGCATATATATTGAACCATATCTAAACGATCGTGTATAAATTGCAAATATATTACGCGTGCGTTATTGATGGCGTGGTTGACGGGACATTTTTGGTATTTTATACTGTGGTCTCTGAACTTTTTCGTTTTTGGAAATGTTCTATAGAGTGTAAATATTTTGAGGTTTTTTTATATTTTTGAAAAGACTCCTTAAAAAAAGATAAATAAAATAGGAGAAAAAAGAAGAAAGAAAAAATGGTGAAAGGGATGAAATAATTACATGGTAGAGACCATTTTTGAAATAATCACATGGAAGATAAATAAAATGGTTAAGAATTTTCCGGAATTGAATGTAAACATATTTAACCTTTCAATTACATGGTAGAGACCATTTTTGAAATAATTAACAAGAATCTAAATCACATGTTCCATACCAGATTTTAAAATTCTTAATGAATTTTGATTTTGCCTTTTTTTTTTTCAATTAACCTCAAATTTTACCATTTAGTCCAATTCCCCTCTTTATTAGTTGGAGAGATTAAAAAAAAAATGGTGAAATGGATCTTAAAAAAAAAAAAAGAAAAAAAAATCATATATAATGAAGTGAGTAATTAAGGACTAAAAGATTACCATATTTTTGTAAAATAATTTTCAACCTACTTGTTCTTTTTTCTTTCAAATATTTTTACAAACTACCCTATTTGTATGCTTAATTTTCTTTTTCGAGTTAATAAGTTGTAACAATTAAATCCAAGAGAGAATAGGTACGTTTAGGACTCCACGAGAGAAGCTTCCCAGTCGAGCAGAAAAGTAAACAACACTAATCACTTAGGTAAGATGCAAAGTAGTATCATGGTCGATTTCTATCTTAAAACAACTTTAATTATATAATTTTTAAATAATTTTATTGTACAATAACACAACATGGAATATTTTGCATGAATTAAAAACTTGTTATTCTAGAAGTCAAGGTTGAGATAGGAATAAAGGTACAACTTCTTTTCTTTAGGCTATATTTGAAAGTGAATTTTGAAGTTTTAAATTTTTTTTTTTCATTTTCTAAATCATTTTGAATATAAAAATTACATTTAAAAGTATAAAATTAAATATTAAATCACATGTTTGAACACTAGAAACACAAAATGCGAGTGTTTATGAAAAATCGAGACTAAAAGCATAATTATAAAACTCACAAGCCCAAATTAAATCAAAAGTTGTCAAATCTCAATAATAAAATGGGTAATTATAATAGATAGCAATTTTTATAATAATTATTAAATATGTAGCAATATTTTTAAAAAATTGCAAATATAGGAAAATCTATCCGTGATAGAGTCTATCATTGGTAGACTCTTATGATTTATCAGTGATATACCAACATTTGCAGATCAGCGATAGACTTCTATCATTGATAGATTTTGACAGATTTTGCTATATTTGCAATATTTAAAAAATGTTATTATATATTTAATTATTTTGAATATAATTGCTACATTTGCAACTATCCGTAATAAAATTGGTAACATTTTGAAACCTAATAACCAAGATCTTATGAAACTAGTAACCAAACTATGATCAAAAGACCAAAAAGATGCTTTTCCAAACCACACCTTGTAGCCGACTTAACCAAGTATAGGTAGGGTTCATAGACTAGGTTATATGATGAAACCCCCTCCACGTAAATATATATATGATCTTATAATAAGGGAATTAGAGTAGACTCCAAAATATTCGTTTCTTGTCACACATATGCATTATAATATATACATACATACATATATATATATATATATATATATATATAAACATTTAATCAAGAGTGTAGAAAGAAGAATCATGGATTGGCAATACGTGTAGATATTTTCATGGAATAATAATAGGAAGAACCCAATTCCTTTTTCGTATCTTAATGCAATTCCTTGCCTTTTCTTGCCCAAAAGGGATTGTCTTTGTTGTCTCCCCCATTAACTTTTACACCCATATTACATTTAAAAACACCTAAGCTGCAAATCATCCAAATCCAACATTACATTACATTACACACACAACAAAAGAATATATGGGACGCTCAAAATTATGGGGATCGTTATTATTGGTAGTTTGTTGTTTGTTGTTTGTGAAGGGTGGATGGGGGTTTGCTTGCAATTGGGGGACACGGTCGAGCCATCCGCTCCCACCCGATATTGTCGTTAAGTTGATGAAGGACAATGGGTTCAATAAAGTTAAGCTATTTGAAGCCGATCCAGGTGCACTTCAAGCTCTTGGCAATTCCGGTCTTCAAGTCATGCTTGGAATTCCTAATGAGTTCTTAGCATCGCTTGCTAGTAGTGTACGTGTTGCGGAGAATTGGGTCGCAAAAAATGTTTCTTATTTCGTTTCTAACTTTGGTACCAATATCAGGTAATAATTATTCAATAATAATTTCTTTTTTTGTTACATATATTTTTATTTTTTATAAAAATAATTAATAAAATTCTAACAAAGATAAAAAAAAATTATAATTAAAGAAAATGTGAAAAAAAAAGAAAATTAAAAAAAAAAAACTGATTACTAAATAAGGTGTTTATTTTTATAAATGGGTCAACATAGAGAAGGATGAATATATTTCCATGAAAAATAGTAAATTGAAAAAAAAATTAACATTAATATTAGCATGGTAGGAAATATAAACGTATATATTGATTAAAATGTTGAGGCCTAAAATTTGAGGATAATTATAGTATGGAGGTGTTGATAAATGATATGGCATATTGTTTTTAATATATTGGTGCAAATATCTCAAATGAAAACATGCACATTGTTGAAGATTTTGTAAAATAAATTTCTTTAACCAAAAATTTTAAATGTGTATTATGAGTACTCAACTTATTAAATTAATTAAAAAAAACTTGTAATTTAATATAATTTGTTTTTTAAAAAAATTATTTTAAATAATAATTTTTAAAAATATATTTATAAATATAAAAAAATATCACAATCTAAATTAAAATAAATTATTATATATATCCAGCGGTTCACATTATATATTATAAATATTTTAATTTACTTTCCTATAAATTTTATTTAAGATTTATTGGGATGTCAACAAAATAAAGTACTAAAAGTTAAAAGAGCAGAGAGAAAAATGATAAATATTATACTTTGATGGGTAACATTCATATTACACAATTGTTTGAATATAATTTGATAAAAGTTAGAAAGGTTGAATTAAGAAAAGAAACTAACTAAACGGTTGATTAACCAAAAGAAAATGAAAGAAAAACTAACTAAATTTAGAATGTTTATGAACAAAAATGAAACAAAGCCTAAAAAGTGGACAAACCCATAAAAGAAATTGAAAGCAATTTCCAAAACAAATAATGGTACAATACAACAATAATGAATAAACTGTAATCACATTGTATTAAACAGTTACAATTCATGGTACATATATTCATCTCCATGCTTCTTATCTAATCACAAAAATAATTTACATGATGAAAAATTATAATTAAGTATTTTTCTTGTATTATTATAGGTATGTGGCGGTGGGAAATGAACCTTTCCTAAATGCATATAATGGTTCATTTCTTCAATCTACCTTTCCAGCTTTGCAAAACATTCAAGCTGCTCTAATAAAAGCAGGTTTGGGACGGCAAGTGAAAGTGACAATCCCACTAAATGCTGACGTTTATGAGACCAGCAATGGCCTCCCATCAGGTGGCAACTTTCGACCGGACATTCGAGATCTAATGGTCAACATCATCAAGTTCCTCAATAACAATGCCTCTCCTCTCACCATCAACATCTACCCTTTCCTTAGTCTCAATGCCGATCCACATTTTCCTAAGGAGTATGCCTTCTTTAGCGGCAATGCTGCACCCGTCATTGATGGTTCAATCTCCTACACTAACGTTCTCGATGCCAATTTCGACACTCTCGTCTCTGCTCTTGAGAAGAATGGTTTCTCCTCCATGCCCCTCATTATTGGGGAAGTTGGATGGCCAACAGATGGAGATCCTAACGCCAATAAAGCTAATGCTCAAAGATTCAATCAAGGTATGTCAATTATCATTCAACTCAAAAAGTTGATAATTAAGGATTTAATCTTTTGATGGTACTTAATCTTTTAACTTTTTTTTTTCCAAGTCCAATAACATGTATAGAGAGAATTTAAATCTTCTGACTTATTGATAAAAAATATCTACACTATTCTAGTTGAGTTACAAGCATCTTTAACAAGTCGATGTGTTAAATAGATTTACATGTTACTTATTGAGAGTTAGAATTTTAAAAGAGTAAACGAGGCTAACTAGAACATAACTTAGGCTATCAAATATATATCCTTCATAAAGAGTTAGAATAGTTTCACTCTACACAAGAATTTTTTTTAATCCTATTTACTCTCATTTCTTTATTTTTATTTTAATATATAAATTTTCAAAATGTCTGTGCTACTCCTCGAAGTTTAAAATCAATTTCATTTTAGTCCACAAAATAGCAAATGTCTATTTTAATTAGCCAATCTTTTAAAACATAATTATTTTGATCCTCCTTTTTAATTCATTTGTGACAAATTAATGATGCTTTACCATGTGACAAACATATTAACTTAAATATGATTTCAAAAATAGTACATAATTCCAATGACCAAAATAATTATTTCTGTAAGTTAAAGGAGAAAACATATGAAACTTTTATAAACCAAATTAGTCACAAATCTAATTTCATCCTACTTCAACAACATTAGCCAACTAGAAGTTAGTTTGGTGTCATCTGTAGCTTCAAATTTTCACACCCATTTGTCATATTAGATTAGAGTAGTATAATATTTATCAAAAAAGAAATGTTACTATACACTTAATTGTGAGTTTTAAAAGTGGTGGTTGTTGCATTTAGGTCTAATCGAGCGAATCAATCGACGACAAGGTACACCAAAGCGGCCAGTTCCAACAGACACGTACATCTTCGCCATAATCGACGAGGATGCGAAGAGCATTCAACCAGGAAGTTTTGAGCGACATTGGGGAGTTTTCAATTACGACGGAACAATTAAATACTCTTTAAACATGGGGAATGGAAAGCAGTTGGTTCCAGCCAAAGGAGTTCAATACTTATCCAAACAATGGTGTGTAATGTCACCACAAGCGAGTCTCTCTGATCCCAATATCCCCAATAGCGTTGCTTATGCTTGCGACCATGCAGATTGCACGAGCCTAAGCTACGGCTCTTCTTGTGGCAACCTAGATGCTAAAAGCAATGTTTCGTATGCTTTCAATGCATATTTTCAAACAATGAATCAAAGTCCAAATGCGTGCAAGTTTTCAAACTTAGCAACAATTTCTACGGTTGATCCATCTCCGCCTAATCAGGGTAATAACAGGGATGGATGCCGATTTGGGATTATGATTGATACGACGAAGAAACGTCGTCTTGCACGACCACCAAGAACTTCGTCGGGGACTAGATTGAGAATAGGGCAAAAAAGTTGTTGGTATTGGATCAGTTTCCTTCTTGTGCTCTCCATTTTGATTATGAAGAATTGATCTCTTGTATAAAATTTGTTGCCAAGCCCTTAGGTTTGGGATTTTTTTTCCTCTTTCTTTTAAATGGAATATTGTATTTGTTCATTTCATAACTCTCAATTGTAATATTATGGGATATCTTTGATTTAATTGTCTAAAAGATAAAACATCCAAAATGACAAATGCCGCTTTGATAATTTCATCCTCGTGTGCATTACCGGTATTAGTAAAGAGTTTTTTTACCTCTTCCTCCTAGTGGCTACAGTTTTTTCTCGTCTTCCATGATCTTTTTCTTTCCCACCTGACATCCACACATTTTTTCTCATCTCCCACATGTCTTCTTTTTCATTAGGCACAGTCTTCTTCTTCGTTGTCTTCATCTCCAACATTGAGCGACACCAACTAAAATGGGCGAGACGAAAGAGAGCACTACTAAACGTGCAAGTCTGAAAGAGATTGAGTGAGACGAGAGAGAGCGAGACAATACCGCTCTATCGCGTGCACGTGAGTGCATTTTGGTAATTCCACTTGATGTCGGCAAAGGGTTATTCCACATTTTTTTAAAAAAACGGGTAATTCCACATTTTTTCTCCAATTTTTGGATCATCCATGTCGAACTCGGTATCTTTCTATTTTTTATTTTTTTTAAATATAGAATGCATCTATAAAATTTCTCGGTTCAATAATGCATCTCTAAGTTTTCACCTTTGAAAAGTTTTATTGTTAGTACGTGGGTGGAAACAATTGTTTTATATCACAAAATTTTGTCCTTATTACTTTTATCTTATTTATTTATTTATTTATTTTTTTTTTAATATAACAATTATTGTAAACATATTAAACTTGTGACATTTAAAAACTTAATATCATTCAACCTTTCAAGGAAAAAGTCAAATTTCCCTGGATAGAAACATTTATCTACGGCTCCAATACCTTCTTCATTCATTTTCTAATCTCTTCATTGATCCACTTAAATTTTCTCATTTCCTCTCTTTTTCAAGACCCCTACCCCTAGCTCTTAATTCCATTTTTTTAAAAAATATTATTCTTCCATTTCTAAAATTATCACCGTCATTTTTTATGGATTTGAAATTTTAGATTTTAAATTTATTAAAAAATGTTTTATAACAAACAATGTTTTGGCTAGCCTAAAATAACAATATTTTTTAAAGCTCATCCATATTCTTTTTTACACAAAATACATAATATACTTTATCATTTTAAAAAATGGTTAAAAATAGTAAATTAGACAAAATATTTACAAGTTTGAGTGTAATTTCAGATTCTATCAATAACAAACATTTGATAAAAGTTTATCGGTTTCTGTCATTGATAGAATCCAAAATTTTTACTATAGCTTATAAATATTTTAATTTATTTTATTATTTCTAGAAATTAATTTAACCTAAAAATTAAATTTAGTGTAAGTATCATATGTACTTAACTATTAATGGTAACGGTTTTATTGTTAGTAATTTAATCAATATCTTATTAAAAAGTTATATAAATTTATGCAAACTTAAAAGATAAATATAAAGACTATTTTTATATATAATAAAATAAATCGAAATATTTATAAAATATAATATGATTTAAAATAATTTTGGATAAATGCAAATATAATTAGTCATCATCAAATCAAAATAACACAACCAACCATACCAAGCTTTTATTTTCAACAATTTTATTGGTCATCGATTCAGTTTGCGGTATGAAGAACTAATTTTCTACAAATTTTTGGGTCAGGGGAGTTGTGTTAAGACGTAAGCTTATCATCATCACTCTCACGGATCAAGTTGAAAAAAATCAGACAATGTTATTTGAGACATTTTTGGGAAATTGCCAAAAATAGGTTAAAAAAAGAGATTTAAATGAATTTTGGGACAAGTTTTCAAAAGAAAGACTTTTAGGACAATTTGGGTGTGAATAGACAAAAATGCCCTTCCTTTCCTTTCCCTCTTCCACGTTGCTTCTCTCCACCATCGATTCGTTCTCTTTCGCGTATAGTTCCGTTTCCCTTCTCTTTTCTTTCGTGTAGAACTCCGGCCATCGTCAGTTGTTCATCGTCACTTGCCCATCGTCGCTTGCCCATCGTCGCTTGCCCATCGTCGTTTGCCCTTCGTCGCTTGCCCTTCGTCGCTTGCCCTTCGTCGGTCGTTGTCCAGTGCATTTCGTCGCTCCTATTCGGACCATTCAATCAACTTCGAGCGTCTTATTTAGGTGAGTTTCATGTATAACCGATTTTCAATTTATCTGCTGTAAGTAAATGTTTGTTAGGGTATTTGGTGCTATTTTCATCCGTAATTGTCTGGTTTTTGGAATTGGACTTATTTGCCGTAAATTAGTTTAGACAAATTTTGGTTTTAGGTTCTTAGAAAGTTCAATGTTCAATGGCTAGTGAAAAATGAATTGAACTAGAGGATGAGGATTTAGTTGGATCAAATAGAGGAGGAGTAAGCAATAGGAATAGAAGGAATTAAGGTTTTTTTTTTTATCTCGCATTTTTTTTTTATCTCGCACTTATCTCGCACGTATCTCGCACGTTCCAAACTTTCACTATTTATTTCAAAATCAACTTGGTACACCTCCTAATCCATTTAGAGCTATTCTTTGCATGTTTAGTAACTCTCTTAGGCCCTCATGCTTTATCTCGCACGTATCTCGCACACATCTCGCACGTATCTCGCACACATCTCGCACGTTCCGAACTTTCACTATTTATTTCAAAATCAACTTTGTACACCTCCTAATCCATTTAGAGCTATTCTTTGCATGTTTAGTAACTCTCTTAGGCCCTCATGCTTCATCTCGCACGTATCTCGCACACATCTCGCACGTATCTCGCACACATCTCGCACGTTCCAAACTTCCACTATTTATTTCAAAATCAAATTGGTACACCTCCTAATTCATTTCTTTACATCTTGCACGCATTTTGTAGGTTCTTAAGTTCAAATCAATTTTTTAAGATACAAAAGTACTTAAGGTAGTTTAAGGATGGCACATGTTCGGATTTTAGTGCGTCACGGTGGTGAATGGGATGAGGGACGAAGAAAATATGAAGGAGGAGTGTTAAAAGGCATTGTTGTCCCTAAAGAAATAACACACAAAGATTTACAGTCTGAACTATATGACCTTGCAGAAGTTGACCCTACAAAGTTTGACATAAAGATAAGATGTATATATGAGATCAAAGGGGAAAAGGAAGCTCCTCCATTTGAGTTAAGCAATGACCGTGATTTGAAGTTTTATATTCTTAGTGAAAATCCATTGGAGGTCCCCCTATACCTATCGTTTGAGCCTACAAGCAATCGAAGCATGAAAGTGTTAAACAAAGATTACAATTCAGTATCTGGGAGCAACCAAGTTCAAAATTTAAACCCTCATCCTCCTCCAATTGGAATGGATAGATTAGATGAGAATGAAGTTGATATTGGTGAAGTCGAGGGTGGCTTGTGTCATAACATGATAGGGACCAATTCGGCTATATGGGAATCATATGAGTCATATCATTCAATAGATGATACTTTTACATTGGAGTCAGTTGAGATGTACAATGAATTGTTTGACATCCCAGAACAAAGAGATGCTCCTACAAAAGATTGCAAAGGAAAAGGTAAAGTTGACTACAGGTCCTCTAGTCGGAAGTTGAAGACAAAAGGAAGTGGCTGGTCGGAAGAAAGCTCTACAAGTGAAGAGTTGGATGTAGGACAAATATTTTTTTGCAAGAGAGATTTGTCAATGAGATTAAGTGTGTTGGCAATGAAAAAAAATTTTCAGTTTGTAGTAAAAAAGTCTACAAAAGAGGTTCTTTTCGTTAGATGCATCGACAACAAGTGTGGTTGGAGATTGCGAGCGGTTAGACTGAAGGATTCAAATATATTCAAGATTAAAAAGTATGTGAAAGTTCATTCATGTTCTCTTGAGTTTTTGAATCGTGACCATAGGCAAGCAAAATCTGGTTGGCTATTGCAGCTGATATGAGAAAATGCAGGATCTACGTGTTCGACTCAATGCCAAATTATGTTGAGCAGAAACTTGTTGATGAAGCTCTTCAAATGCCTGCACGATGCATTGCCTCACTCGCGATTGCAATTGGAGTCAACCTCCATTCAGATCGTTTCACATATGGCCCTTGGCCAATACGCAGATCGAAGGCCACATTACAGAAAGGGCGTTCATTGGATTGTGGAATTTTCTGTACCAAATTTGTTGAATGCCTTGTAACTGGTAGTGACCTTGGTTGTCTAACTGTGCCAAACATGAAACTGTTTAGACAACAATATGTGCTGGAACTTTGGGCCAATAAATACTTTTGTTAATATTTGTATTCGTTTATATCATTTTTTTATGTAATTTTTATAGAGAGAATAACATATTATAATTTTAAACTTTGTTATAAAATAAATACTTTGTGATATTTTCAATTAAACGCGACCAAAATTGAGAAAGAATATTTGAGTTAATATTTGTATTCGTTGAGTTAATATTAAGCGATCGTTTAGTAAAGTCTAAACGATCGTTTGGTAAAGTCTAAACGATCGTTCGGTAAGTGTAAACGATCTTCTTAATAAACGATGTCTAAACGATCTTCTTAATAAACGTCAAAATATTAAGCGATCGTTTAGTAATGTCTAAACGATCTTTTGGTAAAGTCTAAACGATCGTTTGGTACAGTCTAAACGATCGTTTGGTAAAGTCTAAACGATATTCTTAAAATCATAAAAATATTCAGCGATCGTTTAGCTACAAGTAGTTTTGCAACATAGAGAATAATCAATACTACTAATTGAAATGTCAATTGATACTAATTGAAATGCAACATACACAATAATAGAACAGCCAATTGATACTTGTGATTTATGTTAATATTTCAATACATAGGAGTGTTGGTCCATACTTGAAATGCTAATTGTTTTCTAAAGTATGACATGTTTTCTTGACATAATGTATCTAAACCAACACCAGCAGCTATGTACTCAAAATACTTAATTGCGAATACGCCACAATCACAATTATTTCGTTGAAGTGGAATTGGGTCAACAATGACAACTGGCCAAGGTTCCTTGTATGTCGATGATCTACCTCTCCTATCAAAGAAGCCAGTACTATCTAACAACTTTGGCACCAACTGTCGAATGGGCAGTAATATGTTTGTCATCTCTTCGGCAGTTGTAAGTGACGGAAGCGAATCCCATACCTTCACTTCACAACTTACCAAATCCAAGCATAATAGAACCCAATGGTTGCCATGGACATTGAATGGAGAGTAAACGTAATCAACACTTGCCCAAGGATCTTGGAAGTCCACTTTTGACCCGACAACATAGTCAACCAACCTATACTCTTCGTCCCAGTCAAACGGGCGATTCTCTTTAATACATTCTTTGTATAGGGGCCACTTCGAAACTAAAATGCGCTGCAAAGAAAAACATACAAACGCAAATATCAGACCGAAAGACAAATATCAAACGCAAATACATACATAAAGTAACGAGACGATTACAAACCATAAAGATTGTGTCCGCAGTTGTGAAGTTCTGAGAAGAAGGTATCCCGGCTGCCTTAATCTTCAAGCGAATGAAAAGAAAAAGTGCATCCAAATGCTAATACAAACAAAAGTAAGCAGTAAATGTATAGAACCATAACAATGATAAAATTATAATTGCATAAATGATAAGATAATCCCATACCTCATCCGACAACCACCGGCGACACATAAACAAGTCTCTGAAAAAAGCCTTCGATTTTTTCCCATGAAAGGTTTCACGCAGCTCATCGTCTGTACGCTTGTCTGTAATCCACGCTCGAAGTCTATCTAAATGGACGTCAAGTATTTTGTGCATAGGATCATAAACAATTGCTTCAGACTCAGAGGTGCTGGTGGTTGATGTCAGAGACCGTTTAGGTAGAGTTGTGAATGGGGTTGATAGGTAAACACTTGCACGCTTCCTACGGGCGGGCCGAACGTGTGGTCGTTGAGTGAGAAATGGTTCTATCTCTATGACGTCCTCTAAACCAATATCAACCTTCTTCTCCAACACATCTTCGTCACCCTATGGAAGCTCATAATGCATTAGTGTATATAATGATAGAAATTAAACATCAATATTAGCATGAACATGGAACCAAACCTTCTTTTTAACTTCAATGTGTTCATCCTCCAAGCCTTCGGACACCTTGTGGTCCCCTTCGTCACCCTATGGAACCTCAAAATGAATTAGCGAGAACATGGTTACCAAATATGAAACAACTAACGTGAATACACTTAACAGTTTCATTCCTAACCTTTCTTTGAAGTCCAATGTGCTTCAATATGGTTGACATCAGGCCCTTCAATTCGTCAATATCGGATTTTATAGTATTAAGTTGGCCTTCAACAACCGCTACTCGATCTTGGAGATTTCGAATAGCCTTTTTCATCTTAATCTTGGACTTCTGTTTCTTACTCTTTTTCAACTCATCTTCATCGTTAACAACTTCTCGTACTCTTTTTGAACCACCATTCTTCGACTGAATAATGGTAGATGAGCGGAAGTTTTCAAAAAGTTCACCTGAAGCAATTTTCAATTGCTCCTCTTCAGGTGTCATCTCAATGACCGCCTTAATTATAAACTGCAAATAGAAAAAGGCAAATGTATTTAGGACAAAGAAATAAGCACAAAATCACGCGATCCTTAAGTAAGTTACTATTGCTTGCTACTTACCATTGGCGAGTCAAACACCTGGCTTATAGTTTGGGACTTTGGTGATTGTTGGCACACCCACCTCAGCATTCGTGGTATGGCATGATCGTTTACTTTATCTACACCACATCCAATGATGGTTGGTATAGACTCATATGCCCAAACCTATTCCACATTTGACAAACAAGTTTAGAAAGTGCCACAAGATATATATAGATATATAAACAAGTGGTTATACAATCGTTTGAAAACAACTATACGATCATTTAACATAACTAAACGATCGTTAAAAAACAACTATACGATCGTTTAACATAACTAAACGATCGTTAAAACAACAACTAAGCGATCGTTTAAAAGAACTAAACGATCGTTTAAATAACTAAACGATCGTTTAAAATAACTAAACGATCGTTTAAAATAACTAAACGATCGTTTCAAATAACTAAACGATCTTTTTAAAGTTTTGAAGTAAGAAGTAAGAAGTCAAATACCTGTAATGCATGCGGAAATCCATTGATAGTATATTTTTTTGTCTGTGTTGATTTCTTCTTTCCCTTGGCATATTGCTTGTCCAAGGCTCTTTTCAATGCACTTAGCGTGCGTACAAAAACAATCCGACCCCAATCATAATTATTAAATGAATTCCAATCATCAGCAATCTTCAAAAAACCAATGTCCACTTTGGTTCGCCTATCTTTTCCCAACAAAGATATCTCTATAAAGTAGACTAAAGCTAATTTGACGATATCATCGTCATCACCCTCGTATTCCAAAAATATATCTTCTAAGTCGCTAACGTAAACACAGTCCTTGTCTTTGAAAAACTTCTCCAACAGTCGACTGTTCCCACCCAACTGAATATAGTCCTCTTTAGGACCCCATAGTCCAGTTACGATGTTAAACTCTCTCCTACCGAAAGTACAAACAACGCCCCCTAGTAGGAAACTTATAGAATCCTTTCCTTCATCTTCCACCTCCCTTAACAGTAAGTAGTGGATGAGTGGCCCATTGAAGACAATATTTAGGTCCAAAAAGTGCCCAAACTTTGTTTTCCTAAATAAGGCTAATTGATCGGGTTTGAGTTTGGCCTTAATATTATGTGTTGTCTTTTCCAAATGAGACAAACAGCTTACTAGGGAATAAAAATGATGGGAAGGATTAATCTTGTAGAAGGGTCCGTCGGTCGATGTTGAAGTCGATGTCATGATTCAAGCCAAGAAAAAGCAAATATATTGAAAATGGGTTACAGATAAAACTCACTGAAATAAGAGAACACGCTCAAAGTTGATTCTTAGGTTCGAAAAGGAGAAGCGACGAAATGAACTGCAGGACCGACGACAGACGAACAGTCGGAGTATCTTCGAAGAGCAGAGCGGGAAATTTGAAAAGCCAAAGAAAGGAGATGTTTTTTTTTTTTACTTCAGGTGTTCTATGCGAAAGAGAAGGGAAAGCGAACGTGGGTAGGCGAAACAATCAATAGAGAGCGATAGAAATTTAATGAAGGGCATTTTTGTCTATTCACACCCAAATAAAGTCTTTCTTTTGAAAACTTGTCCCAAAATTCATTTAAATGTCTTTTTTTAACCTATTTTTGGCAATTTCCCGACATTTTTCTTATGTGAAGGCCCTGTGGAAGAAGTGAGAAGAAACAAAAATGGAGAGAGAGAGAGACGGGAAGAAGAACCAAACTGTCCGAGGCAGGCACCCCTGTAGGTAACTCGTAATTTGGGAATGAATTTTTCTGAAAAATGGACATCAGACACACTCCCATGGAACGGATTCATGTGGATGATGATGATTCTTCCATTACTTTCTAGACCGACAAACCATCAGAAGAACAACGTTTTCCTTCTCAGTCCACAACCCCCATCTCTTTAAATCAATTCCCACTTCCCCCCTTCTCCCCGCCGACCATGTCTTCCCCATCCTTTCCTTCTTCCATGGACCCTCCCGCTCAACAGATCCCTCTCTTACCTTCCCGTCAGCCCCCCTCCAACTCTGACGCCTCCACTTCCCCAATCGGCCCTCTTGCCCTTCTCTTGGGTCGCGCCACTGGCCGCCGTGGAACTTCAATGCTCGTTCGTGAGACGGCGGCACGTGAACTTGAAGAGCGCCGCATCGATTGGGGCTATTCCAAGCCTGTGGTTGCCCTTGACATTACGTGGAATTTAGCTTTTGTTTTCGTTTCCCTGGGTGTGCTTATTCGCTCTGTCCATGAAAAACCCAATACGCCAATTCGGCTTTGGATTGTGGTTTATGCGGCTCAGTGCTTGGTGCACGTTGTGCTTGTGTGGTTTGAGTTTAAGAGGAGGAATGCGAGGAGGGCTAGGGATATGGAGACGCAGCAACAGCAGCAGCCTGATGGTTATGTAACTAATGAAAGCGATGAAGACGATGGTGGCCAAAGGAGTCTTTCCAGGTGAGTGAAATTTCAGTTATCTCTACTAGAGATAATTTTGTTAGTTTTGAACTCAAACATTGGATCTTTTTACTGAAATTTGATATGGGGTTGAGCTCGCTTTTGATTGAATTACGAGGCCGTCGATCATCGACTGATTGTATTGGATGGAATTCAGCTCCTCGTGTGGAAGACAGTGTTTGTAGCATTGTAATATGATTCAATTCTCTGTTTCAGCACCTTCTGATACAAATGATTTTAGTGTTGTATTTTTTATATCGTCCTTGCCCGTGCATTTCTGGCTTCTTAATCAACATAAAAGTTGATTCTAAGGATAACGTATAAAGATTTATGATTTCAGAAGAATTAATGCAAGGGTTATATAGATAGGATAGACAAAAGGGTGAAGAGAAATCAACCAATTCCCTTTTTCTTTAGATTAAGAAAATCTATTAGGTACTTCTATTAGTCCACATATATAATACCAAATATCTTCTTCCCTTTCCATGACAAAAATTAAATTGGATTTCCTTTCTCCAATTTGCTGTTATACTTTCCCACTTCAATTCTTTCCAACTAATTACGGTCCAATCTGCAATTTTATTTATCATATGTTGCTTCAGTTGTACTTATAGATTATTGATTATTGATTTGATGTTTATAAGTTGTTAGCATGTAATTGACTTGACCGATGGGCAGTGTTGCGAAAAGATGTGAGTCAGTGAACACTCTGGTATCGTTAATTTGGTGGTTGTTTGGCTTTTATTGGGTCGTTGCTGGTGGTAACATCCTCATGCAGAATGCTCCATCTTTATACTGGTATGATTTTGAACCATATGCTGGCTGCACATCCTATGTCAAATATAATTTTTGTGGATGTATTTTTCTTTCGGTTGCTTGTAATGTGGTTCTCCTTGAAGGAAATCTCTGTCAACTTTTGCAGTCCTTCCCCCCTATTGGGTATTATTGAGACTTCAATTATTTTAGTCATGCCCTGAATCGTTATCATTTTAGGATGGCGTTTGATGCTCAGTTTCCTTCATTCTCGAATGTCTTAAATTAACTGGGGGTGGTAAGCAGGTTTCCTTTTGGCCCAAAACGACTGGAAAAATTGTTCGAATTGACCTGACCTGATTAATTTTCAGGTTTGCACTTTAGCAAACCAAACTGCCTAATAAATCATGCTTATCGAAAAAAACTGTCTCATTTCAACTGGTTTCAGCGGTTTTTCCAGTTTTCTCTTATGCCATTTAACTAGCCAACTTTATATTATATTTTGTATGTAAAAGTGGCCAATGGTTTCCACTTTCCCTCTGGGGGGAAATAACACTTCTTATCCCTGCTATTGTTTTCGTTTGGCATATGTTTTAAAATGCAATAATAGTGCCCCAACTTTTCAATTATAATTTTACTTAGTCTCTTCCTCAAAAGCTTTATTAATTAAGAGTCATCAATATAAACTAATACAAACTTTTACATGGATATCAGATATGAGCTGACAAAAGAGTTGAGGGGGGCTTTTCTTTGTTTTGTTTTGTTCCCCCCCCCCCCCCCCCCCCCCCCCCCCTTCTTTTTTAGGTCTGGTTTCACACTTCTTGATGTAAAACTTAATAACATAAAACTTTGGTCATTTTAGAGAGACTAATGGAGTTGATCATGAACATAATTGGAGTGGAACCTTGATACATGAAAGGATTTAATTAAATTGAGAGAATTCGAAGTTCTTATTGTTATCATTTTATTATTTAGTTGGTTGGGAGGGGGACATGCATATTTTATATCATTCATCTGTTTTAAAATTTTCTGAATTTTGTGCAGGCTGGCTGTTGTATTCCTGGCCTTTGATGTGTTCTTTGCAGTCTTTTGTGTTGTTTTGGCATGTTTGATTGGAATTGCTCTCTGTTGCTGCTTGCCTTGCATTATAGCCATTCTTTATGCTGTTGCAGGCCAGGTAAGAGGAAATCCCTGTTTCATAGCTGTCACAGAGATGTTAAGCGGCCCATGAAACCTACTAACTTCTTTCTTTCTTTCATTCTTTCCCTCACATGTAACTAAACAGGAAGGTGCAACCGATGCTGATTTAAGTATGCTTCCTAAGTACAGATATCGAGTGTCCAATGAGCCATCTCCAGGGGATGGGTTAATGGTTCCAGTAGAGACTAGCAGTAGATACTTGACGACTGAGCGCGTTCTATTACGCGAGGATGCGGTGAACTCAACTGTTTTATCTTTCTTTTTTAAGTTTTCTTTAATATACTTTTCCTGTTATCCTCACTGGTTCAGTTTTATATATATATATATATGTATGTATGTATGTATGTATATATAAGGTGTAGATATCGAACTACAGAGTTTACATATTGTGAGTGAACACTGAACAGTTGGTGAAAGGAAATCCCTCGGCCACTTCTTTCTGTAGTCTTACATATTTATCCGTAGTATTTTATTTTTGAATTCAACAATATTTGTGGTGGGATTGAACTTTTGACTTCTTGATCTAGATTACATATTTTATTTCAATTGAGTGTTGGGAAATTGCTGAGGTATCATTTCAGTATCATGCCTATTATATAGATATTGGTTAGGGTGGTCAGCATATATAAGATGTGGTTGACAGCCAGACAAAAACATGTAAATGGCATCTCAATAATATTAATGACAATAAGTATCAAGTGTAATTTAAATTTTAAAGATAATTAAAACCTTTTGAAGTTTTAAATGCCAAGCAGACGTATTAAGTGCAGGGGATAAATTTATAATTAAGCTCTAGGGAGAGTATTCAATTAGAATGACCAACTCGATCTTTCTCCTCTTGCTTGAACTAATTGTCTTTCAGAATACCAACATTTAACTTTCATTCTTCTGCTCTTCGTTTCAGGAGTGCTGTATATGTCTTAGTCCGTACGAGGATGGAGTCGAGCTTCATGCTCTTCCCTGCAATCACCATTTTCATTATGCGTGCATCACAAAATGGCTGAAGATGAATGCAACATGTCCTCTGTGCAAGTATAATATTCTTAAGAATAGTGAACCCGTGTAATGCTGAAGATGAAACGATGCAGTGAATTCCTGGTATGTTTGCGATCCTTGTACATATGAACCAGATCGTGGTCTTGCTGCATTGTGGTCTACACTCGTTGCCCTTTTTTTCTTTAATTTTTGCTTCTAATGGGGGGGAGTAGTTAGTTCTCTAGGCTGTTCAAATTGTGTTTATGCTGGTTGATTTCCGTTGTATTTTATCAGTCTACTGGTTTGATCTGTAGCAATAATTATGAATGTCTTTCTGGTCAATGTGTTCAGAATAACATTTATTATTCAACTTCTAAAATTCTCTACCCAGCTATTATATGTTAATATGTGATTTAGTTTAATGTTTTTGAGTATTTTTCGTTTGATTTTCCTTGATAAAATGTACTTTTAGTCTCGAGGTTTGAGTTTGTCTTTTTTATCTTTGAAGTTCTAAAACCAACATGTTTGCCTTTCACATCTGCAAAATACTTTTAAATAGTCCATGACTTAATTTTTACTAGATTGTTATGTTTTTAGATAACTGTATTAGATAACATTTATATTGTTTTAGATTAGTTGGAAATTCAGTTTAAAAAATATTATTTAAATTGAAAAATACTAAATCTTAAAATAGTACTCTCTCTAACGTGCCCTAACCATGTAAAAAATTCTGAACTCTGAAAAAGGTATTCTGGAGGTTGTCATTTCTTGTTTGAAATACATCTGGACTCTCTCCAATGTGCCCTAAAATAGTACTCTCTCCAACGTGTCTTAAATGTGTAAAAACCTCAAACTTCAAGAACCAAAATTACATCTTGTCCTTTTTTAAATGTCTGGACTGATGAATGTTTTTTGATAAATTTATTGACATAAGCTTGGTGAATTGATTAGTGCAAGAAGTAACTTTTTAATTTCTAACATCTTCCCCCATCTAACGCTCTACTTATAAGAAAGAAAACGTTACTGCTCTTCTGACTTTTGAAACAAAATGAGTTCATATCTGGGTAAATTAATGTTTAAGTATCAGATTTAAAGAAGAACGCGAAGAGGAAAACACACAGTTGAAGAGACTTTACTGAACTTAGTGTTCAAACTTCTGCAACTTTCCTCGTAAATATACAGCATATACACTCACATTTACTCTTCCAACTATAAACCGTCGAAAAAACCAACCTTCATTATTGTACTTGTACTCCCATCGCGTCCTACCAAACACGATGAGGTAACAGATCTACTTTACAACATATCTATATAACTATGTGCAGGAATCCCATATTTTTCAGGCTCGAAACTGCTGAAAGGGTATCTATAGGGCATAAATCTTCTCGAGGTCGGAGTTGTAATCATCATCATCAGATATGTTAACCGAGTGAGGCCATGAGAAAGACTTGCTTCCACTTGCTCGTCTGATTCGTCTTTGAGAGTCACTGCTAAAGATACCAAAATGTTGTCGAAAAACCAAGTAGCACATGCTTGCAAGAGTTGCAACAAGAATTGGAACTCCGACAAGGGTAATAGCAAGAGCCATCCATGTTTCATGCCCTACAACAACATAAGCGATTGATATGAAAGCCCCTGAAGTGCAAGCGCAGGCAGCCCACATTAGCTTGTTTACGACTGATACAACCTGCTTTTGAGCTGTCGTGTCCCATGCTACCAAAGTAATTTGAACTACCACAACGGCTAAAGATATAAATAGAGATGTAGTGTTTAGAAGGCAAAATACTTGGAAACCCATGTTATCAGCTATATTTGCCTTTCCAACGTCTTTTCCATTTTGTATGTACTGACCCGGCAAATTGAAGATGGCTAGGAATGCAATGGATGCGAAAAGAACAGCCACAACCGTGATGGAATTTGTGGTACTCTGAACAGCCTCTCTGTGGAGCTTCTTCAGTTCTTTGACAATGCCAGAAACTCTCCGACGTGTTTTTTCGTTTTGGATAAGTTGAGAGTGAACCTCGTGCTTGATATCACTGACTGTCCGTTTGAGCTCCATTGCTTCATCAACTTGGCCAACATGCCTTGCATATTTGGCACCAGCTTCAGCCAATGCTTCTTTAATCTCCAGTGAAGATTCACTGTATTGCAGTTTGTCAGCCAAGTCCATAGCAGTCTCCCGTTGGCTATTGATTGCATTGACGTCAAGCGATGTAAAGCTCAGCAAAAGGCTTACAATCTATGAAAGAACAAACAAGGCATGAATCAAACAATACAAACAACTTGTTGTTTTAGAAGATTTAATAACAAAAAGGATTCACAAACAATCAACAAATGAATTGTTAAGCGGGGAAGGCTCAGCTCAAGTCCAAACTGAGAAGTTGGCGTTCTCAGCTTTAGTCCAAACTGAGAAAAGCTGATGCCATCGCTTATCTAAAGTAGACATCGCTTATCTAAAGTAGAAATCTAATTTTAGAGCTACTTGCATTTTTTTAAGAATGTGTGATACCTCTGATCGACACTTTCTAGTTGCTATATGCAAAGCTGTATTTCCCATCTTGTCTCGTTCATTCAATATAGAAGCATCAACCTGCAACAGCTCCTCGACCGCTGCAGTGCTCTGGCCTTTCACAGCCATGTGAAGTGCAGTCTGGGATTTTTTGTCTTTAATTGCAACTATTCCAGGATCATGATCAAGAAGCGTTTTAACGATCCGAAGTAGGCCATACCTAGCTACATTATGCAGAGCTGTCTTTCCATTCTTTCTTACAATTCTCAGTGTACTAACATCAGCACCTAAGATGGCATTAACTACTTCCAAATGGTCTTGTACAGCAGCTGAATAGAGGGGGCTTGTGTTTGAAGAGTCACATGACCTGCAAAGCTCCGGCCAAATGGCCAAAAGCTCCTTTACAATACCTGAAACAAGGCGAACATTCAACTCTCAAGGACCCTCCAATGGATTATAATTTAAGCAAGATCCATCAGTAGAGCGTGAAGTCTTTCAACTTTTGATGTATAATAATCATGTTATTCACTTCAATTATCATATACCATTACAATCTGTGATAATCTCAAACTTTATAAGCCACAGACATTGGAATGACTAAAAGAGATCTACACCCAACCAATAAAACTTATATTGTTGTTCAAAAACATAGCCGGCATGAACCTGACCATTTATAAAGGAAACAAAGTTCATAAAACAATCAAAATTTGCAGGATATCCAATTTGGATTATTTTCAGCTGCACCATAATTTAAAATCTGAGAACCTATAGTGTAACTATAACATGAACCAGAGATTAATCCACCATCAAGTTACAGCCGAGTGTTTACTAATCAAGGTCAAACTCCGGCCTACACAAATAATGTGCTAGTCTTCCGGAAAGGGGCAGAGCCAGAAAAAAGTGTATGTTTAACATTAATCTACGAATTCTGAAATTTTTTAATGACAAAATTAGAGTAAAGATTCAAAATCTTTGACTTTTTACTACAATTTTTTATACAGCCTCCCTCCTTTCTCCTTTGCTCCGCCCCAGCCAGCAGAACTTATCGAAAAAGTTGTTGTGCACTACCAAAGGGAAATTAGAACATAATCATTTCCATGGCAATGAACATCAGAACAAACAAAAGTCCACGCATCCATACCCAAGCCAAGGTAATGAAAGATCAATAAGTTAAACATATAAAAAGATTGTGACAACATGAAACTTGGACTTCTTTTTCCCAGACAGTTAAATAAAATCCCATGTGAGAAGCAAAAATCCAAAGGACCTAAAAAGGAAAGGAAGAAATTATGGTAACTTTGGTTCTGTCATACTTTTTCAGAAAAATAAAAGCGTCAACCAAAAGGGGTTTTAAATCTGTTCCCTGAATGTCCTTTTTATTTCATTTCAATCCCTAAAATTTCAGTTATTCTATCTCCCTTAAACTTTTCGTTACTGTCAACTTTCTATAAATAACTTATTATACCTAAGAATAGATGTAGGGATATTTTTATGTTTCGTTCACTGATTTTGTTGAGTAGCAAGTGCTTCAGTTGTCTGAGTTTCTAAACAGATTCAAACTTTTCTGAAAGATGAATGAAAAATTTACAACTAAAATAGTTTCCACAAAGGTCAGATACCGACATAGAAAGTTGTAAATTCTGTGACCAAATTAGGATTTAACCCACTCAAGAAACTTACCCAGATTTTACTAAAGAAAACAATTAAAGCAGAATACATGGTTTCTCAATCTGGTGGATGGCACAAACTTCAAAGTTTTTCACCTTTCTTCTTTCCCTCTTCCCCCACCCACGCAGGAGAAACCAAGTATGACCTTCAACACTTCAAACTAAAATTAGAAAGAAAAATAAAAAAAGCTCCCTAGTAGCGATCAGCCAGTGATTGCACCAGGTACAGCAAATTACAATCTCACAATCAACAGGTCGGAACCCATGAAGCCGAAAAGTCAATCATTTGTTCAAACCCCAATTGGAAACTAAACAGAGCCAGAGAAAAAAAAAAAAGTAAAATAGTTCAGACTTCAGAGCAAGTACCTAGATGGCCACGCTTAGCAGCAACATGAAAAGGGTGCAAATCAGATTTGGACCTAATCTTCAGGATCTGAACAGTGGAAAATTGAAGCAAGTAGGAAAAAACATCCTCAAGATTATTCTCAGCAGCGACATACAAAGGCGTCTCCCCAGCATCGTTCTGCATCGCCATCAGATCGGTAATCGAAGAACCCTCAGCCTGGTCATCTCCACTCAGCTTATCCAAAACCTGTTTAACAGCCTCAAGATCCCCCGATCGAACAACAGAGAAGAACGATTGATGGGTAATGAATCGCAGAGTCTTGGATTCCATCATCCCTAACCTCCCCGAATTTCAATTTTGAGAAAAACCCACGAAGAATTCGAAAACTAAATTGGGGTTGAGGGAGTAAATGGGGAGAGAAGAAGAAATGGGAAAATGAAAGAGAAGTGATAATTTAATGGAGGGTTGGCTTTCATAAGCATGAGTAGTACTACAGCGACCCATTATGTACAGTAGAGAAGTAATAAAGATGAAAGTGAAATGGGAGAATGTTTTTGTTTGTTTGCAGCGAATTTGGTCTTTATCACAAGGAAAGATGACGAGATTATAATATTGGATTAACGGTGGAAGTGGAAAAGATAAAGCAAAGTCTCCATGTGAGGCTCTTTGCTCTGATTCATTGAAATGATTAAAACCGCGTCATTCTCTTCGCGGTCTCTCCTCCTCAAATTCTTACTCTCCGTAAGCACCATCTCACTTGTTTACTTAAGCTTGAAGAAAGGATTGTAATAATAATACATCCTTTCATCCTCCAATTTTTAAAATGTACTCTTTCAGCCTTTGAATTTTTAAACATTCTGTAAAGTTGAGGACTAAAGAAGAACACATCTTTTAGATTTAGAGATCATAACACACATAACCTTACAAACTAGAAATGTAATTTTTTTTAAACTACAAAGAAATGCTGCTATATTTCCAAAAGTTTGAAAAATGAATCTAAACTTTAAAAAATGGTTCAAAAACTCTCTAACCATCGGGTTTCATTGAAGCTTTGTTTTCGAAATATTGTTGAACCGTTGAACAATTTTATAAATACCAACTTAAAAAAATTTAATAGCACTTTCATTTATCCAAATTTTACATCAATTTTTTGATCAACTAAATTTTTTAGTTAAAATATAAAGTTTTACAAAAATCTCACAAAATTTTGAAATAAATATTTCTCTTTAAAACATACTAAAACAATAAATAGTAAAATAAAAAAATATGTATTTATCTATCAACGTAGAGTAAACTTTTGAAATTTTATTGAAAATATTCTTAAATTTTCAAAAGTTTTAAAAATAGATTTTTAAACCTTTTTTTTATATAAAAAATGCATTTGTTATATAGCACAAATGGTTAATACTGTCTTCCTTATCTAATTTTTTTTCTCTCATCTCTTCTTCAATACAAATAAATAAATAAATAAAACTGCCCATGGTATATGACTATAATATGAATGAAGAGAATAATAGAAGCACCGAATGATGCTAACAATAAATATTTGAATGAAGTTGTATGTTAATAGTTTAGCATGTGTTAATAGTTAATTGTTTTTTTTTACTTGACTAATTATTTTTTAAGTATGGTTTAAAGAGAAATTTTTATTTTCGAATTTTATGTTTTCTTTTTTTGAAAATAGAAACACTTCACTAAATTAAATCCCTCACATCAATCTCAACTTAGGATCTCAACAACTCATTGGTCCTACTAACAATCATGGGGTGTTAGACATATTTAAATAACACGTAGAACTATGTATGTAAATCAATAATTTAGGGCTTTTAAATAGCTTAAATTGCTATATAATATTACACAATAGACATTTCTTTCTAATATATTTCATAAAAGTTCTAAATGTGCTAACATTTTTCACAAAAAGAATCGGGCAATTTATCTTATTACAAAAATTTCATTAATCTTGAACAATATTTTCCTTATTTATCAACAACTATATTTATTAGATCAATTGTAATTTACTTAATTATTACATATATATTTGTATTTATTAATGTAATATTTATTATCTTTTGAATGATTTAAATATAGTATAAATTATTATCTTATATGGTTATAATATTTTTAATTATTCTACAAAATAAATATTTTCAATTTCATGCCTAACCAAAAGTTATTTTCTCACTATATCAATTTCGCTGTCAGCATTCTTCTTTGATTTCTATTACAAAAAAAAAATTGTTATTTCTTCTTCCCTTCCAATTTGCTTTTTGTAATATGGTTAGTCTTTTTTTTTTGTTTCGTGTATTATTTATTCTTTCGTTTCGTAGTATATATTTTTCTTCCTTCTTCTTTCTTCTTCTATTTTGTAGCATATATTTTTTTTCCTTAAAAAATTTCTTCTTTCTTCTTCCGTTTCATAGCATATATTCTGGTAATGTTCCCCCTATTTTAATTTTTTACACATATACTACTGAATAATAGATTTATGTTTTGTGATTTGTTACATATATACTATTGCATATATTCAATAATACATACATAACTTTTTCTGCATGTTCTGTAATTTTTTCTTACTCAATTTATATACTACTGCATATATTCAATAATTACGGCATGTTCTGATCATCTTATTCATATTATTGTTTAGTAAAGTTTTCGTGAACAATATATACATTTATATACTACTGTTTAATCTACTTCTATTTTGTGATTTATCAGATATATACATCTTATTCATATTTATGTTCTGTGATTTGTTACATATATACTAATGCATATATTCAATAATATATAAATTGTAGTTGAATTTTATTATATATCACTGTATACACAAATGATGTTATTAGTATATACATCAATAACAGTTATTTAGTGGCACATATAGTTCAATTTGTTTCCTTCATGTTTTGTATCGTTTTCTTTATTTTTTTTCTCGATTCGATTAATATTTTCTTTAATTTATTACCTATATACTACTGCATAATACGTTTATGTTCTGTGATTTGTTACAAATATACTGTTGCATATATTTAATAATACAGAAATTGAAGTTGTCATCCTCCCACCTAATGTAAAACGTTCAGTTGGTCGACCAAAGAAGATTAGAATTCTTTCTAAAATGGAGTTCAAGAGATGCGTTAAATGTGGCCGTTGTAGACGTGTTGGCCATAACCGAAAAAGATGCAAGTTTTTCTTATTGAATTATTATTGAACTTTTTGTATATTGTTTCAGAATTTTATTTCAAATATTCATATTCCAGTTTTTAGTTCAATTATTTTATTTCCATATTTTTTCATAAATTTCCAGCATACTAATCAAAGTTCCTCAATTTATTATATTTAATATACTACCCTTCATACATAATCACTATTGTTTTAAACATAACTTATTAATTTTTACATATAATATGAATATTTGAAATAAAATACATAAACCAATTTAACAAATTGAAAACATAATATTTCATTCATAAAAGATACAATGTATTATTTCATATATACTATTCATAAATCAATTTAACATATCTCCCCATTCAACCACTTTTTCGTTGACTGAGATGAATACATTACATTGGATTTAATATCGTATATAATATTATGTACATGATGGATATTATATATTAGAATTGGATATATATTAAAATGGAAAATGTGATAAAGTGTTTGTGTTAAGTGTATTTATATAATAGTGCAATGCAAATTTTCAACTATAAAACTAAGGAAAATAATGTAAACATCATTGGTAGATATGAAATATTCATAAAATTAGAGAATAATTAAAAAATTGAATTTGAAAGTATAACGAAAAATTATCGTATATATGTAATAATATTATGTATATAACGGATATTAAACATTAGAACTCGAAGTAAAAAACACAATAAATAAAAAATCCTTCTTGACACATTCTATAGGACCTAGGTAAAGGTATATATCAATATTGTTTATATCAATAAATCTGCCTAACTTGAATCTAAGGCTAGTGTACAATTCTTTATAGCACATATGTTCATTAACTGTTATTTCGAACACACTAAAACTAACGTAATTGTTTAATTCATTGAAAAAACCATCGAAGTAGACTGCAATTTTAGCCATCCTACCAAAAAATATTAGAAATATATAATATTCTTCGGTTACTGGATGCCAATATATATGTATTATGGTAAATAAGAAGAGGTATATATATACTAAATTACAGAACACACATATCATATTTATCGATTACTGTATGTCAATTTATATGTATTATTGTATATATGAAGGGGTATATATACACTAAATCACAGAACAAACATATCATATCCTTTGACGACTGTATGTAAAAATATATACAATATTATATATATATATGAAGTGATATATATCTAAAATAAATATTCAAGAATATAAGGTTAAACGTTCTAGAAAAACTACGATGTAATGAAGTATCGAAAAATATGACGAATTAAGGAAGACAACTAAGCGGAAGTATGAGGAGAACGAAAGGATGAAATAAATTGAGAATCAATGAAGAACGAAATCAGAATTGGTGATGAACGAAATAGAAATTGGTGAAGAACGAAACTGGATGACTGTAGAAATTACCGATGAGGAAATTGAAGAAGTTTCCGGCAGCGGATGAACAATTTAGATGATTTAGGCAGCGAATGAATAATTTAGATGAAATATTTAGCATCAGAATTAATCAAGATCTAATTTGAAAATTATTTCTATATTAAAAAATATATTATTTGACGATAAATGAAAATAAGTTATATAAGATAACGTTTTTTTCTTAATAATTAACATTATTTTACATTAATTAATATAATAATTAATGAAGTTATAAATTAGATAATAATGATCCATATAATGTAAATAAGAAAATATATACTATTTAATTTTGAAATACCTATATAATTAAAGTTAATGATAATGTTTAAACTATCATAAAATATAGGAAATCCTAATCAAGATTTTTTTTTTTTAATTTTAGGATATTTGTGAAATATACTAGTCAATCTAGGTCTTTTCTCTAAATCTTTTAATAATCTATTACGTTGGATTATTTTATTCAATTGAGCCTATTATGTGATTTATTTAATTAAGGCTCAGGATTCCTAATTGAGTATGTACTAAACGGGTAAAAGCCTATTCCTAGATTGATTAGGATTTAATGGTGATCCTAATTGAACTAGTATATAAAGAACCTTAGGGCTATGGTCTCCATTATACCAAAATAATAAGCACTCAGTCTTTCTTTTATCTCATTGAGAGAAAGTTCCCACTAAGGGCATTCAAGGTTTTGGTCGAGGAAGACAAGCAATCATCAATTCAAGAAGATGGATTTTGGTATGTAACTTATTCTTGACAATAGAATCTAGTATGTAACTTATTCTTGACAATTTGACATGAATGATCTTGGGTTAATCTATTACATAGATTTAAAGTTTGTTATTCTAACAAGTGGTATCAGAGCATGAATTTCATGTTAAGTTGTTGCAATTTGTTTGTTTTCTATTGGGTTCTTAATTCAAGATTTGATTAAACATATTGTGATTTTAAGTTTAATTGATCTTGATTCAAGATTTGATTAATCATGTTGTGATCATGTTGTAGTTTCAAGATTTGATTAATCATATTGTGGTTTGTTTAATTATTCTAGATTCAAGATTTGATCAAGATATTGTGATTTTAAAGATTTGATTAATCATATCGTGGTTTTATATAATTATCATTATGTTGTGAATACAAGCTTAATTGATCATGTTGTTAAGTCAAGATTAATTGATTACCATGTGGATTAAACTTGAATGATGAATTTTTTGGGATATTCACATGTTTATGTTGCATTAATTGTATTTTAATGTACCCAATCATTGGTGAACTTTGGTAAAGATTATTTGGTGTTCTTCCTCCATTATCTTTTGTAATAATAAAAATATTATTATTGTGTCTTATATTTTAGATTGAATTGATCAAAATAACATGTTGTCAATGTAGCCTATGTTATCTAGATTAGTTTAATTCTAAAATATAGGATATGCATGTTCATTGATTTATGCGAATAATTATCGGCCTAAAGGAAGATAATTATTTGGCCAAATTATGAGAATGGATGTGGTAATGAGTAGGTGTTGAATAAGAAATTTTGGAACCAATCACAAATTGCCACATCATTTACTAAAATAATTATATTTGGGATAAACTAAAAATTGGCATGTGTCCCAAATTAAATTTAAAGACAAATTGGACAATTCTAATGGTGTCACGTGTCTTTATTATGACAATTGGGTCAACTTAATTATTTTGATTCAATTAAATATTATTTAGTTAGGCTAAAATTCAATTGAGCCAAAAAATAAGCTTAATTTAGTCTAAAATAAAATATGACCCAAATCCATGTGATTGAGCCCATGGGTATGATCCATGGACCAGAACAGGCTTAAGTTCATAAAAGCTCACAGGGAACTCTATAAATAGAGGAGTTCTCTTCATTTGTGGAGGTTGGAAATTTTTGACTTTAGAAGGTCTAGAGAGAATTCTCCCAAAAGATAGAAGCCTCCTCAACTCCTGAAGTCCCCCACCCTCGAAGAAGATTGAAGCTCCTTTGAAGATCCAAGCTTTCTTCCAAGTCTTTAACTTCAAGAATACCCTCGAAGATACAAGCTTTCTTCCAAGACTCCAACTTCAAGAAAATCACGTGCTTCGCTTCCTCAAATCAAGCGTAAGCATCGAGCCGAGAGAGAATCAGAGGATCAAATTCTAGAGATCGAACCACATCGCATCAAATCAACATAAATACAACATCAACACAAGTTCAACTCCACGAATCAAATTTCTTCGGAAATCTCGTGTAAACAAATTGGCACGCCTAGTGGGACCTCTCTACCTCTCATCTCTCTCTCGTCATCCAACTACAAGAAAATCAATGGCAAAAAATAAGGCTGCATCCAAATCTTCTGCTGGAAGTGACTCTTACATTGGACTTGTCACCTAAAGTCACTTAAAGAGAAGCATGCAAGAACAAGAACAAGGTTTTGTCCTCAAGAAGAAAAGTTTGGAACAACTGATAGAATCTCTTAAAGGCGGGATCATCATCAGAGATAATCCTTTGTTCAACAACTCTACGCCTACTTCTAATCTATCAGACAAAGAATCACACCTTGAAGTAGTGTCTGTCATGATGATAGATGTAACAGCTGAGGCAACCATGGCAGAGATGGAGAAAAAAATAAATTTCCTAATGAAAGTTGTTGAGGAGCGAGATCATGAAATCGCCGCCTTGAAAGATCAGATGAAGGCTTGTGAAAGTGCTGAGTCAAGTCAAACTTCTGTTGTCAAAACTACTGATAAAGGGAAGAATGTGGTGCAGTAAAACCAACCACAACAACAATCAGTCTCTGTTGCTTCTCTCTCAGTTCAGCAGCTACAGGATATGATCGCGAATTCCATTAGAACTTAGTATGGAGGACCTCCGCAAACTTCTTTCATGTACTCTAAGCCGTACACCAAGAGAATCGACAACTTGAGAATGCCACTTGGGTACCAACCTCCAAAATTCCAGCAATTCGATGGAAAGGGCAACCCAAAGCAGCATATTGCCCACTTTGTCGAAACATGTGAAAATGCAGGATCAAGAGGAGACCAACTAGTCAGGCAGTTCGTTCGAAGCTTAAAAGGAAATGCTTTTGAGTGGTACACTGATCTGGAGCCAGAAGTCACTGACAGCTGGGAACAGTTAGAAAAGGAGTTCCTTAACCGTTTCTATAGCACCAAATGTACCGTAAGCATGATGGAATTAACAACTACCAAACAACGTAAAGGAGATTCAATCATCGACTATATAAACCGATGGAGAGCTCTAAGCCTGGATTGCAAAGACAAGCTCACAGAACTGTCTGCAGTAGAAATGTGCACCCAAGGTATGCACTGGGAACTTCTCTATATTTTACAGGGAATAAAACCTCGCACATTTGAAGAATTGGCAACTCGCGCCCATGATATGGAGTCGAGTATAGCCAATAGAGGAGCAAAAGATTTCTTGGTTCAAAGAACAAGGAGTGACAAGAATGAAATCAATGACACTGAAAAGATTGCAAATAATGTCCTAAACGAGTCTATGGTTGTTCAAGAGACTTTATTAAAATCTTTCTCTAAAAGAAAAGAAACAAAACATGAAAGAAATCACGATGGCGATGAAAAGCGATGCCCAACTCTTAGAGAAAGACAGAAAAAAGTTTATCCTTTTCTTGACTCTAATGTTGCAAACATGTTGGAGCAATTAATAGAGAAACAACTTATTCAGTTGCCAGAATGTGAACGACCAGAACAAGCAAGAAAAGTAGATGATCCTAACTACTGCAAGTATCATTGGGTCATTAGTCACCCTGTTGAAAAGTGCTTCGTGTTGAAGGAGCGAATTCTAAAGTTGGCTCGTGAAAATAAGATTCAGCTGGATATTGATGAAGTAGCTCAAACAAATCATGTTGCAGTCAATATGACTTCAAGTGTTCCGTCATCAATACTGCTTTATAATCGAAGGGAAAGTTTGATTCAATTTGGGACTTTCGAACCTATACTTGTTCGATTCCAACAAAAGATCATGACGTCGAACTCTCAAAACAAAAAAGAGCCTATTGAGGATGAGGGCGAAGAATGGATAGTCGTGGCTCATAAAAAAGAGAGACAAACAAGTTTCGTTCAAACAAAGTCGCACTTCCATCAAAAGCATTCAAAAGGAAACATCTACCATAAAAAGAAGGGAAGAAGGAACAAGAAGATGTGGAAGCCTAAGCCCATCAAAGGAAAAGACGAGGACTTTCTCAAACTCGACGGTCGATAACTTTGGCAGAATTCCTCCCAAGAAGTTTCCTTGAGGATCATCCAGAAGAAATACTAGAAGTCACTGCATGTCATAGTACCAGCATAGTAGAAGTCGACAACAATTATGATTCTTATGAAGAAGTAGACAATTCAAATGAAATTAAGTAAAGGACTTCTATCTTTGATCGTATCAAGCCTTTAACTACTCAATCTTCAGTCTTTCAAAGATTGAGTATGGCCACGAAAGAAGAAGAAAACCAAGTCTAACATCTACTTACGCTCGAACTTCAGCTTTCAAAAGGCTAAGCATCTCCACATCGAAGAAACATCGACCTTCAACATCTGCTTTTGATCGTCTAAAGATGACAAACGATCAACAACAAAGAGAGATGAAATCTTTGAAGGCAAAACCATTTCATGAAGAAAATGATGACGATAAGATTCACAGTCATGTCCCATCACGCATGAAGAGGAAACTTTCTGTTGACATAAATACAGAAGGTTCCTTGACCATGAAACCAAGATTCATTATCTTCACCAATCCCATAAATGAAGGAAATGAGAAAATTCTTGATGAAAATAAAAGTTGCTAAATATGCAAATCTCCTTATCGCAAGAGCCTAAATTGCATGGTGCTCCTAGCCCACAAAAGCTTAAAAGGTGAATGGTAAAAAAAAAAAATTGAACTACGTTATGATTTGATCCCTATATTATAAAGGGTACGTAGGCAACTTAAGGGAAACCTTAAGTTCAGTCCAGTAAAAAAAGAAAAAAATTTTGAACTACGTTATGACTTGATCCCTATATTATAAAGGGTATGTAGGCAACTTAAGGGAAACCTTAAGTTCAGTCCAGTAAAAACAAAAACTTTTGAACTACGTTATGACTTGATCCCTGTATTATAAAGGGTACGTAGGAAGCTTAAGGAAACTTTAAGTTCAGTCTAATAAAAAAGAAAAAAAAAAAGAACTGAGTTGAGAAGAATGGAAAGTAAGAGTAGTGTCATGATCACATAAAGCATGTCATTAGCAATTGATAGTTTTCGTTCTCATCAAAGAATATCAACTTAAAGTTGAAGATGCCTTACTGGGGGCAATATAACAAAATTAAAAAAAAAAGTGTGGCACTAGAGCAAGATGTTGATACTTATAAGGTGGCATCATTCTTTTGAAGTTCAACACTCCATCGCCAAGTTTAGAAGTTCCTCAAAATCAAATTCGGGGGATTTGTTAATGTTTCTTAAAATTTAAGTTCACAGATATTAGAAGTTCCTCAAAATCAAATTTTGAGGCTTTGTTGATGTTTCTTCAAATTCGAGTTCCAAAATTTCATAAAGAATCATTCAAATGCAAGACTGAAAAGGTGCCCGATCGCTCCTACCAAGGGGTGGACCTGACGGCAAAAGCTCGATCGTCCCCCGATAGAAGTTGGATTGCTGACGACAATATCACCCCTCCAAAGGACGAAGGTATCCGATCGCTCCTACCAGGGGGTGGATCTGACGGCAAAAGCCCGATCGTCCCTCGATAGAAGTTGGATCCCTGATGGCAATATCACCTCTCCAAACGACGATGGTGCCCGATCGCTTCACCAGGACAGTGGATCTGACGGTAAAAGCCCGATCGTCCCCCGATAGAAGTTGGATCGCTGACGGCAGTATCACCTCTCCAAATAACGATGGTGCCCGATCGCTCCTACCAGGAAGGTGGATCTGACGGCAAAAGCCCGATCATCCCCCAATAGAAGTTAGATCGCTGACGGCAATATCACCCATTCAAAGGACAAAGGTGTCCGATCGCTCCTACCAGGGGGTGGATCTGACGGCAAAAGCCTGATCATCCCTCGATAGAAGTTGGATCGCTGACAGCAGTATCACTTCTCCAAACGACGATGGTGCCCGATCGCTCCTACCAGGACGGTGGATCTGACGGCAAAAGCCCGATCGTTCCCCGATAGAAGTTGGATCGCTGACGGCAGTATCACCTCTTCAAATGACGATGGTGCCCGATCGCTCATACCAGGGAGGTGGATCTGACGGCAAAAGCCCGATCGTCCCCCGATAGAAGTTGGATCACTGACGGCAATATCACCCCTTCAAAGGACGAAAGTGTCCGATCGCTCCTAACAGGGGGTGGATCTGACGACAAAAGCCCGATCGTCCCCCGATAGAAGTTGGATCGCTGACGGCAGTACCACCTCTCCAAACGACGAAGGTGCCCGATCGTTCCTACTAGGGCGGTGGATCTGACGGCAAAAGCTCGATCGTCCCCAGTAGAAGTTGGATCTCTGACGGCGGAGTTACTTCTACAAATGATTAAAAAACAACAATAAAAAAATAAAAAATCCTTACCTTTCAATAATAACTCTAGTTCCTAAAAAAAATTATTATTATTATTAAAAAAAAAAACAAAAAGAAAAAAAAAACAAAAAGGGAGAAGAGAAATTTTTTCTTTTTTTCTTTCATACCTTTGTTTTCCTTGATGAGAAAAGAATAATCATGGTATGAGTTTATTTATAAGGCTAACAAGTCCAATTCCTAATAGGATTTGGAAAGGTTTTAATTTCCTTTTTAATAATAAATAAAATTAAAATTCAATTAAAATCCAATTAAAATCAAATTCCTAATAGGATTTGGAAAGGTTTTAATTTCCTTTTTAATAATAAATAAAATTAAAATTCAATTAAATCCAATTCCTAATAGGATTTGGAAAGGTTTTAATTTTCTTTTTAATAATAAATAAAATCAAAATCCAATTAAAATCCAATTATCTTATGATATTTTATTTTGGAATAAAATCTCGGATTCCACTTTTAAAATATTCAAACATATTTAATATTTTAATTTTTAAAATGAAATTAAAATTCAATTATCTTATGTTAAAATTGGTCATTTCAAATTCTTAAAATCAAATCAAACCATCATCAAACTCAAATTTTTATCCTCAAATTAAAGTAAATTCTCGATAAAACCTTAAATTTTTCTAAATTAAGGATTGGTCATATCCCAACTATTATTTCAAATTTAAATCAAACTCATGTACTAAATTCATAGTTTGATTAATTGGATATGTCAAATTGCGCAAAAAAAAAAAAAAAAAAAGGCTCATATTTGGACTTTAAATTTATCTTTTCGAGATTGACCCACTCATACATGTGCATAAATCTCGAAAGGGGGCATTTGTTGAATAAGAAATTTTGGAACCAATCACAAATTGCCACATCATTTACTAAAATAATTATATTTGAGATTAACTAAAAATTGGCATGTGTCCCAAATTAAATTTAAAGACAAATTGGACAATTCTAATGGTGTCACGTGTCTTTATTATGACAATTGGGTCAAATTAATTATTTTGGTTCAACTAAATATTATTTAGTTAGGCTAAAATTCAATTGAGCCAAAAAAATAAGCTTAATTTAGCCTAAAATAAAATATGACCCAAATCCATGTGATTGAGCCCATGGGTATGGTCCATGGACCAGAACAGGCTCAAGTTCATAAAAGCTTACCAGGGAACTCTATAAATGGAGAAGTTCTCTTCATTTGTGGGGGTTGGAAATTTTTGACTCCAGAAGGTCTAGAGAGAATTCTCCCAAAAGATAGAAGCCTTCTCAACTCGTGAAGTCGACCACCCTCGAAGATTAAAGCTCCTTTGAAGATCCAAGTTTTCTTCCAAGTCTTCAATTTCAAGAACACCTTCGAAGACTGAAGCTCCTTTGAAGATCCAAGCTTTCTTCCAAGTCTTCAACTTCAAGAATACCCTTGAAGATTGAAGCTTCTTCGAAGATACAAGCTTTCTTCGAAGATACAAGCTTTCTTCCAAGACTCCAACTTCAAGAAAATCACGTGCTTCGCTTTCTCAAATCAAGCGTAAGCATCCAGCCGAGAGAGAATCAGAGGATCAAATTCTAGAGATCGAACTACATCGCATTGAATCAACATAAATACAATATCAACACAAGTTCAACTCCACGAATCAAATTTCTTCGGAAATGTCGTGTGAACAGTAGGTGACAGTTATAAGGATTGCTCATGTGAAAGATAGTCAGTCCAAAGAAAGGCTAATTTTTTGACAAAGTTTACCGTCAGTACTTTGATTACTATGTTGAGATTACCGTTTACAGTTGATGTCTCTACCCAAAGATTGAACATCAATGTTGTGTTATGTATCTTGTAAAAGGGGCCCAACCATATATGTTAAGTTATATTGTCTTATTTTATTTTATGATACCTATTAATTGTGAGTATATAATTTATTTGCTTGTTGTTTGTTCAGTTGGTCTTGCTCAAATATCTGGTAAACTGAGTTCAATCCTTAAGTTGAATAGATCAAATTTCAAGATTTGGAAGGAAAGCCTGGAGATACTTCTCAGATGTATGGATCTGGACCTTGCATTAAGGATTGATAAACCTGCTTCTACTAAGGAACAGTTGAATACGACTAATATCGAGAAGTGGGAATAGTCAAATCGCATGTGTCTGATGATTATTAGGCACTCTATTCTAGAATCTTTTCGGGGTTTTATCACTGAAAGTGAAAATACCAAAACGTTCCTTACTGAAATTGAAAAATATTTTGTTAAAAATGAAAAGGGGAAAGCAAGTAGTCTTTTGACTATTTTAACTTCCATGAGGTATAAAGGCAATGGAAACATCAGGGAGTACATTATGGAAATGTCCAAACTTACTGGTAAACTAAAGGTACTTGATATCGAGATAAATGAAAATTTACTTGTACATTTGGTACTTATCTCTCTTCATGCACAATTCACTTAGTTTAAGATAATTTATAATACTCAAAAGGATAAATGGAGTACTAATGAGCTTATCTCACAATGTACATATGTGCAAGAAGAAGATAAAATTAAGAGAGAAAGGACATAATGTGCTCACTTGGCAATTAACTTTCATGGTAAGAAGAAAAGGAAACCTACGGATGCTGTAGAAGGGACATTTCAGTCGAATAAAAATAAGCTATAGAGAATCCTTGTTTCTTCTATAAAAAGAAAGGTCATCTCAAGAAAGATTGTCCCAGGTATGCCAATCGGCGTGTAAAGAAGGGTAAACTTCTTACTTGGGTTTGTTCTAAAGTTAATTTAGCTTCTGTACCTACAGAGATACTTGATCGGTAGATTCTGGTGCTACTACTCACATAAGTATATCTATGCAGGGTTGCTTGTGGAGCCGACTACCAAATGATGCTGAAAGATTCATTTATGTGGACGATGGCAAAGCAGTTGAAGTTGAAGCTATTGGCAATTTTAGATTACTTTTAAAAACTTGTTGTTTTTTGGATTTGAATGAGACTTTTATTGTACCGTCATTTAGACAGAACTTAGTTTCTATTTCCAGTTTGGACAAATTTAGTTTTTCTTGTTCTTTTGGAAATAATAAAGTTAGTCTTTTTAAAACTCCAAGCTTATTGGTACTGGTTCTTTAATTGATAACCTATATATGTTTGATTCTTATGCTTCATCTAACAAGGTCCTGCTATCTAAATCATGTGGTACAAAGCGTAAATTAAATGAGAATTCTACCATGTTTTGTGGCACAAGCATTTAGGTCACATCTCTAAACAGAGAATTCAGAGACTTGTATTAGGTGGAATTCTTCATTCCCTTGATTTAAGCAAATTTGAAGTTTGTGTGAAATGTATTAAGGGAAAACAGAAAAACATAAGAAAATTAGATGCCAATAGATGTTCAAACGTTTTAAAACTAATACATACATACATTTGAGGCCTATGTCCTACGGCTTCTTGGAATGGACAACAATACTTTAATTTATTACGTTCATAAATGATTATTCAAGATATGGGTACTTATATTTAATTCATGAGAAGTCTCAATCTTTGGATGTTTTTAAGTTTTTTAAAGCTGAAGTTGAACTTCAACTTGGAAAAAAAATTAAGACTGTCAAGTATTATCGTGGTGGTGAATACTACGGTAGATATGATGGATCAGGTGAACAACGTCCAGGACCCTTTGCCAAATACCTAAAGGAATGTGGAATCGTCCCGAAATACACTATGCCACGGAAACCTAGCATGAACGGTGTAATAGAAAGGTAAAATAGAACACTTAAGGATATGGTAAGAAGTATGATTAGTCATTCTTCTTTATCAGAATCCCTGTGGGGTGAAGGACTAAAGACTGCAGCATATATCCTCAATAAGGTACATACTAAAGCAATAGTTAAAACCCCTTATGAGTCGTGGACAGGAAAGAAGCCTAGTACTAGGCATCTTCACATATGGGGTTGTCTAGTTGAGGCTAGCCCTTATAGGCCTAACGAAAGAAAATTGGACCCAAGAACTATTAGCTGCTATTTTGTTGGATATTCTGAGCATTCTCGGGCTTTTAAGTTTGATGATCCCACTTTGAAATTGTTTTTTGATAATGGCATAATGGAAGATGATCCAATCAATTTCCAACAAGCCCTACAAAGTTCTTCACTCTTAAAAGTGGATAAATACTATGGAAGAGAAAATAAAATCCATGAAAAACAATGACGTTTGGGAACTTGTTGAATTGTTATCAGGAGTGAAACCCATAGGTTGTAAATAAACATTTAAAACCAAAAGGGCTTCACAAGAGAAAATCGAAAGATATAAAGCTTGTCTTGTCGTAAAGGGTTTTACTTAAAAGGAAGGCATTGATTATAAAGAGACTTTCTCTTCGGTTTCATCGAAAGACTCTTTTCAGGGTTATCGTGACATTAGTAGCTCACTTAGATTTATAGTTACATCTGATAGATGTGAAAAGTGCATTTCTTAATGGAAACATTGATGAGATAATTTACATGGTACAATCAGAAAACTTTGTATCTAATAATTCAAAGCCTATGGTGTGCAAATTGAAGAAAATCCATATATGGTCTTAAAAAAGCCTCTCGTTAATGGTATCACAAATTTCATGAAGTAATTACCTCTTTTGGTTTTGAGGTGAATATAGTGGAAGATTGTGTATATCACAAGTTCAGTGAGAGTAAACCTATTTTCCTGGTATTATATGTTGATGACATACTCATAGCAAGTAATGATGTAGGCTTATTGCAGGACACTAAGAGGTTTCTCAAAAGGAATTTTGGGATGAAGGATCTTAGTGATGCTTATTTTGTATTAGGAATTGAAATACTGGGAGATCGCTCTCAAGGTATTCTGAGATTATCACAAAAGAACTACATTGAAGTTTTTTTTAGTAGATTTGACATGAAAGATTGTGCATTAAGAGATACCCTTGTGTTGTTAAAGGTGATAAATTTTATTCAGGTCAATGTCCTAAGATCACTCTCTAGATTAAGGAGATGAAAAGGTTCCCTATGCATCGGTTGTTGGAAGCCTAATGTATGCTCAAATTTGCACGCGTCCAGATATTGTGTTCATAGTTGGAGTGTTAGGCAGATATTTGAGCAACTCGGGGATGGATCATTAGAAAGCAGCTAAATGAGTTATGAGGTATTTATAGAGAACAAAAGATTATATACTCACTTATGGGAGATCAGAAATTTTGGAGATCATTTGGTATTCTGATTCCGATTATGTTGGATGCCAATACAGTTTGTGATCTACTTCAAGCTATAACTTCATGTTGGTTGAAGGAGTTATATTTTGAAAAAGTATTAAACAAACACTTATGACTTCTACCATAGATGTGAAGTTTATAGCATGTTACGAGGCATCTAGTCATGGAATATGATTGCAAAATTTTGTCATTAGGCTACAAATAGTAGTTGCCAAAGACCATGAAAATTATTTTGTGACAATAACTCAACAGTAATATATTCCAATAACAACAGAAACAATACAAAGTCGAAGCATGTAGACGTAAAGCTTCTACTTGTGAAAGAAAGAGTTCAAAATAGTCAAATTTTGATAGAACATATAAAGAACAAACTCAATGGTAATAGATCCATTGACTAAAAGTACATCACTAAAATTTTCCATGAGCATGTTGCTCATATTAGTGTTAGTCAATTTTATGATTCCATGGTTTAGTAGGAGTTTGTAATTAAGGATGTTCTTTGACTATAACTTATTTGTTTTCTATATAGAATAAAGTTGATGATTTATGTTTTATTATCTGAATTTGTTTATCATGCATACAGTTTTGCAAATGCGGTTTAGCATAAAGTTTTTTTTAAAGAATTTGGATCAATTGGAAATAGGCATGATCTAGATCACTTTGCATGTAGTTTTCATGCTATCCATCCATACTTGATCTATGTCATTGAATGTATTGGAATTGATGATAAAGGAAGGTTTAGTTACAAGGATAGTGACAAAAGTCGCCTTGGTTCCATGCTGATACACGAGATGGACCAAATTGAACTAAAGAGGAATTCTATTATTAAAATAATATGTTTATACGCTGCTTAAGGTTTATGCGATTTAATTATATCAGGAATACAAACATAGCCCAAGTGGGAGATTGTTAGACGTATTTAAATAATAAGTATAATTAAAATGTGGACTATGTATGTAAATTAATAAGTTATCACATTAAGTTATTCTATTTAAGAGAAAACTGTGGAAATAGAAAATTTATGGATAGAAAAAAGAAAATAGCAAACTGTTAAATTATTTTGATTTATGGCAAAACTAACTGCCAGAATAATTTTTCATTTTTTTTGGCTTGAATGTACCCCTCCACAGATGACAATTGTCTATATATTTGTTGAGATAAAAAAATCAAATAGAGTATCACATAGTACGAATATAGTGTATTTGTAAAAACACTCACTTATATTAATTCTTAACTAAATCAAAATAATATTATATTGTTCCAACAATCCTAAAGATATGCCATTAGTTTCAATTTTCTATTTTCGTCAAAATAGCAAAATATTGGATTGCAAATAGATAAATAGCAAATCCAAAAAATATTTTGATTTATGGCAAAAGCGTCTGCTAGATATTTTTTTTCAATTTTTTTTGCCTGAGTATACCCTTTACAAAGGGCAATTCCTAGCATACAAATACAGTGTATTTGTATAGGTCAAAAAATCGAACAAAATATCACAGACTACTAATACAGTGTATTTGTAAACACATTCACTTTTGGTAAATTTTAACTAAATAAAAGAAATATTCTCTTGCTGTAGAAGATTTCACCAACATCCCTTAAAGATATGACTTTAATTTCAACATCCCCTAATTATTAGGATTTAAATAAATTAATTCATAATTTTTTATATTATATATTATTTATAAAAATTTATTAAATAATACATATTACAAAATTTTAATAACAATTTGAATCTACAATTTATATCATCCCCTAAAATTGTCAATTTGGATTCAAATTTTACCTCGTGTCCCTAAAATAAAACAAAGATATATTCAACTATTTCAAATTATTTACTTTTCAAACTATTTATAAAAAAATAGACATAAATAATACATAATTGATATTTATTAACCTTTTGAGTTTAGAGATATATATCTCACCCTAAAGTAGTTAGTTTTAATCTCAATTTTTAACCTTATTTTTAAATCCAATTTTTACAATTTTAAATAGTTAGTTTGAATCCCTAAAACTATGCGATACTAAACTTAAATTTGAGTTAGATTATCATCTCTAAAATAATGCTAAAATAACAAACTTTATTTACATCATTTTCATCCCCAAATTTTGGTGATTTAATAATAATTTCATAAATAATACATAATACGCAATTGTTATTTTGAATTCAAATTTTTATACATTATCCCTAAAATGATGCAAATATATGTATAAGATTCTTTTTTTAATTATGAGTTTGCTTACTCAGCTTTCATATTCTATTATCCAATCAAACAAATAACATAATGGATGTCAACTTTACATCTAAATGTATATTTGTGTTTATTATATGTGTTTACATGAGAGATTGATTTTGTATTGATGTTATTATTTGGTCTGGGAGTTATTGGTTTTTCAGTCTCATCATTTTTATATTTCTTTTAAATTATTTTATCTAAATTTTAGCCTTCGGTAAAATACATATTCAAAGTCACTTATGAAATGTAATTTAGATCTTTTGAAATTAATTTTGATGATACGGAAATGGTATTTAAAAGTGTAAATTCTAATATTAAACAATATGGTGTTGTGTTAGCTTTGAGGAGCATCTAATTTATAAAATTTGCGGTGAGCATGTAGCTGATTTGCTTTCAAGGCAATAACGTCCCACGACATAACAATATAATTTGGGTTTTGTTGATATGTAACAGACCTAATATATGTGCTATCAACTTTGATGTTATGGGTTCAATTTTTCCTTATCGTGTTCGATTTGAAAATATTGGAACTTTAGAACCTGAATTCAATTCAATTGGTTGTGGCTTGTATTCTCGATTAAAAGTTAACAATTTAAGATTTAAATTTAGAATCTCTCTACTTGTTTGTTAAATGACCTTAAGTATGTCTCAATGGCGTTTTTGCAATTAATTGAATCTTCTTCCTTATGTCTTTTAAATTAAATTAGAGAAAAGAAAAGAAACATGAAAAATAGGAAGAGAGGGCAGCTGTAAGTTGAAAAAACACAGTAGAGAGTTTTTTCTAGCAAAAAAGATTGATAGAGAAGAATGTGGTGTGACGGTTTCTGGCGTTCCAACAGGAAGAGAGACGTTGGTCAATAGAGAGGAAGATGTTAGAGGTTTAGTCGTGGGTTTCAAGGTGGATACAAGATGATGGTTTTGCGTTGTTTACAGCAGCTTTAGCGTTCATTTCAACAGCTTCTCAACGTGTTTAACGGTTGGTTTAACCATGTCTTTGGAGCTGTCAGAGGTTGGTTTAGCCATCAGAGGAAGACGTTGAAGTTTTGACGTCAGTGGCAACGAACTTTTTTGAGCAGCGTTTGACGGCGTCTGATGTTGGTCGTGGGTTTGCAGCGAGTTCTAACGTTTCAATGTTTATTGAAGTCGGGTTTAGTCGACTTTCATGAGTTTAGCCACAAGCAAGACAAAAATCCCAAAGTCTCTCGTCAAAAGAGCCGATAAGAAGAAAATCCAAGTATGAAGACTTTGAAAGGTTTGAAGGAGATTAACTGGAAACTCCAATAGTTTATGCAACTGATGGAAGTTTGATTTTGATATGTTAATCATGTGTTGGGAGTTTGATTTTAATTATAGAGTATTTGTAGTTTCTTGAATAATTGTATTTAGGATTCAATTCTTTCAGTTAGGTAGAGGCATTTAAGACATTATTTCAGCAATTAGTTTTCCATATTTTTTGATTTTGCTATTTTATCAATTTAAATAAAAAATTTCCATTTATCCAAAGTAAACCTTCTATTTTGCTATTCTTCTTGTTAGCCCATTATTTAATTGGTCTTATTATGTGATCTATTTAATTAAGGCCCATGATTCCTAATTGAGTATGGACTAAATAGGTAGAAGCCTATTCCTAGATTGATTATAATTTAATTGGGATCCTAATTGAACTAGTATATAAAGAACCTTAGGGTTATGGTCCCTAATATACCAAAACAATAAGCACTCAGTCTTTCTTTTATCCCATCAAGAGAAAGATCCCACTAAGGGTATTCAGGGTTTTAGTTGAGGAAGACAATAGCCATTTTATAGCCATTGGTTTATCGCCATCATCAATTCAAGAAGATGGATTCTTGTATGTAACTTCTTGACAATAGAATCTAGTATGTAACTTATTCTTGACAATTTGGCATGAATGATCTTAGATTAGAATATTATATAAATTTAAAGTTTGCTATTCTAATAGGTGACTCATCTAGCTAATAAATGAGTCACCTCATTACAAATAAGGGAACTAAAGGAACACCCTTTAATGGACATATTCCCCAATAGAGCATGAATCTCATCTAAAATTCTCTAAATGGGAGAGTTAACACAAATATCTATGATGGATGACCTTAACTAAAATTTGAGAATCAGATACAATCCAAATATATTATTAAAGCCTATATCCAAAGTCATTTGAAGACCCTAAAGCAAAGCCAAAGCTTCTCTCTAGCTAAAATGTCCTCAATGCCGACAAGCCACAACCTTCATCATTCCCATGTGAATCATAGAGAACAACCCCTAATCCAATCTCATTTGACCTCATTTTTAAAGCATCATATTCAACTTATACTCCCCTTCTTTCAGTGGCCTCCAATGAAATCTCTCCCTTCTTAACATACCATCATGTCTTTGACTACCCGCCATCCGAGTGTTAGAACTCCAATTTCTTTGTTCCGCTTGATATTCCTCAATAGTCTCCAAAACCAACTCTATATGCAGTCCAACATCCCTAATATGCACATCCTGATTCAAAAGGTTATGATTAGACCATATTCCCTAACATCCCACAAAAACTCGAGCCATCTCAGCCTCTGACATTTTTGCCATCAAGCAACAAATAGAATTTTATACTTTAACTTCAAATTTTGGTTTTTATTTTGTTGGGCGAGAAAAATTGTATAAATTTTAGAACTATGAGTTTTTTATTTTTATTTTTTAATATAAGTTATTTATTAAAATTTTCGGTAGTTCAAAGATATTTTTAAAACAAAACTTTAATAGTTTTCATCCAAAACTAACGATAGAGGTATTTTTTTAATATACTTTTTTTAAAAGTTTAAGAAACATCTTTGAAAACGAAAGCTAAGCATACTTTCGATACAAACTACAAAGTTGGGTTAACTTATCAAAGACATACTTCTTTCATACTACTTAGAGTCCACTTCTTTAAACTTTTCTAATTGAAACAACTCAATTTCTAATATTTTGTCAAAATTCAACACATTTTGTATGAAATGGTTACATGCATAGAAAAATTTGCTAAGTGAATAATAATAAAAGAATAGAAAAGTTTAAGATTGTTTGTAAATATACAAAAATATAAGTGAAAAGTCTAAATATCCTTCAACATCACTAATGCACAAATTCAATCCAAATAACAAATACACAACTAAATTTATTATGAATTTGTTAAAAAGAAACTAAATGTGAAATTCTGTTACTTCGTTATAGAAAAAAAAAACTAAAATTTCTCATTTGTACGTCATTGTTATAATATTAATAGAGAAATATTAATTTTCAAGTACAATAGACAAAAGTATAAATTCTATTTAAAAGTAAATAAATTAAATTAATGTTTTATTCAAAATTGTTAAAAGAAAAAAAAGGGGTCTTTTCATAGATATAGAAAAACGGCAAAGTATTTACATGGTATAGAACAATTCCAAAAATAGAAAAAGCCTAGAGGCCTAATGTGTAAAATACAAAAAATATCCCGTCAACAATGCATGCGTAATATATTTGGTAACGCGATTTGGTACACGATCGTTTAGATTTGTTTTTCCAATTCTATCGTTTAATTTGTTACACGATCGTTTAGATTTGGCTACCCCATATCTAAACCATTTTTTTTTCAAAATTTGGTATACGATCGTTTAGATTTGGCTACACGATCGTTTAGATTTGGGGTTCCAAATCTAAATGTTTTTTTTTTAAATTTGGTATACCCCAAATCTAATCGATTGTTTTTTCAAAATTTGGTATACGATCGTCTAGATTTGGCTACACGATCGTTTAGATTTGGCTACCCAAATCAAAACGATTTTTTTTCCAAAATTTGGTATAAACGACTTTTTTTCAATATTCTTTATACACGATTTGTTTAGTTTTGGTTACCCTAATTTAAATGCCTAACCAATTTTTTCAAGATTCTTGTACACCATTAGATTTGGTTACCTAAGAAGAAAAACGATATGATGCATGCAGTGAATGAAAAAAAAGAAAAAGAAGAAAGAGGAAGAAAGATATGCACGCATCTGAAAAAAGAGAGAAAAACATGAAAGACGATAGAAAGAAATAGATTTGGTTACCCAAATCTAAAAACGAAAAAAAATGGAAGAAATCGCAGTTAAAAAAAAGAGTACAGAGTAATACTAAAAATCGGAGAGAGCAGAAATAGATGGAAGTGCAAACCTGTAATATTTAAAAAATGGATAACTTTATGAGTTTTGTTACGCTCGTAAATATTTCACTAGTTTGTTATATTTAGAAAAATTTCGAAAAAAAAAGGACCAGAGTACACTACAAATTATACCCATTGTCACAAAACATAAACATTAAAAAAAATATAGATGAACTTCAACTATAACTCAATCAATGTATTACTATATTCGTAACTACATGGTTAGACATAACTTAAACAACTCAGAATGTTATAAACATTATTTGTCATTTGTTTTAACGTGAAATGTGTGCAACAAATTTAAATAATAAACCTCAAATTTTTTTTTATTATTTTTGAGAAAAAGAGTCATTTTGTTTCTTAAGAGTAGAAAAAGGAAAAAGTTTGCTTAAGCCAAAACATTTTCCAACATATGGTACCAAATTTGTTTGGGAGTATCAATCAAACTAATTACATTATTCGACATGCTTCATTAATCATACATTGCTAATGCTTTTTTAACATATTTTCCGTCAAATGTTTTCTTTTTTGTTGGTTCATGAATCTATTAATACCTATATATATATATATATATATATATATATATATATATATATATATATATACATATTTTTATTATCTTTAAGGAAGAAAAAAAATACTAAATCTCACAAAGATAAATTAAAAATGTTTATAATCATAACTCAATAGACATTAATTCTGAGGTAATTTGAACTTCAAAAAATTAACATAAAAGTTGTCTCAAGAGCTTTGTGATAAAAAGGATACAAGAGATTATATAGATAACTCCATTTTGAAAAAAAAAAATTGCACAAGTTAATTAAACTAGATTGATCATGATTAAGAATCCTTTAAATTAGGAAGAACGACCCTTGCACATGGCCTAACATCAAACTCTCGTGCAATCTTATTTAAGTTGCAGAAGCCCTCGCATCAGATCAGCCTGGGGCACGTGGGGATATGGAGTGTGCTTCTCTTTGTTCCTTCTTTTCCCTGGGTATCAAAGTGAAGTAAAGGAAGACCTAGTTGAAAAGGTAATGGCTCTTCAATCTCATTCTAGTAGAAGACCAGATTTCACTCCGTTGAAGCCGAAAGTTTGTTATTTTAGAGTCAAAGCAGGGGTGTGAAGTAGAGAGAGAGATTCAGTTTGGACACGAATGAAGGGTCAAAGATTATAGATTTTTTGGAAATCCTTAAGACTTTCTTTTTGAAGTCAAAATCAAGCATAGAGTGAAAGAGACTTATTTTCTTAGAAAAGCATGGGGAATTCTTTCAATCCAACAGAGATCCCTTTATTTGATGACTCAGGCTTAACTGACGGGGAGAGGTGCGAAGTGACCATGAAATAGGCCATATAGGTGACCCTAGGGTAGAAGTTGAGAAAGAGAGTATTTAGTCTGAATTATCGATGATGAGATCGTATTTCTTAAGGCTTTGAATGAGATCTTTGTTTCTAATAATGAGTAAAGCCACTGATCTTACTAACCTCCCCCGCCCCCCTTTCCACCCAAGGTTCATGCGGTTAACCGAGCCAATTCAGAGTTGAGGCATTACAACCCATTGAAATCAGGATTGCACAGTAGATATTCATTCTTATAGAATAGCTTTCCTTTGCCAGTAGCTAAGAAGAGAAAACTGCCCCTGCGCTCTCTTACTCTGAATTTTTATAGTCTTTGAAAAGATAAAAAAGAATTCAGAAAGAGTGAAAAGGTGAAAATGCGACCTGAATGAAGAAAAGCTAATAGAAATGGTAATTCGAGCCATTATTCATTGACTTCTCTTTCTTACAAGTTGATAAAGCTCTTCCCTTTATTTATTATAATTAAATAAGTAGCAATCTCTTCTTCTTTCGACTCCTCTTAAATTCTTTGATCCTTCGTACTTTCTTATCGACTTCTACAACTACTATTTATTATTAGCTGAGAACTGTCTCGACGAAAGAATGAAGTAGTAATGAACTTCATGAAAGTGCATTATCAAGCTCTTCTTCTTCTTTCTCGTAATGAGAAGAGAAAAGCATAGTCAGATTGATAATAGTCTTTCTAAGAGAGAAAAAGCGCTCAAGTATTTTGAAAGAAATCAATATATCTATATTATAGAAAGATGAAAGTCCTTTATCAAGCTCTGATATTCAATAAAGAAGTTGAAGAAGAAAAGGTATAAAATCAAATAAGTCAAGAATTTCTTCTCTTCTGATCTTTCTCTTAGATCTCGCATTTATTCACAGCCAAAGTTTCCTTCGCACCTTTCTTTTCTCTTTGAGAAGTTGATAAAGCTCTTTTCTCTTTCTCTGACAATTGATTCCTTACATAAGAAAAGAGACTACATCTACAAAGGAATGGAATCAAATATCCTTCTCCGGGCTGGGTTTCCATAAACCTTTTGCTACTTACAAAACAAGGTTAGCATTTGCTTAAGACATGCGAATTGAACAAGAGCTCGACGACTCGTTTTAGTGGTTTTTTGTAAATTCTTTGCCCCTCTCCTTTCAGTCGAGCCCTCCATTAGGAGCAAAAAATTTGCCATTCATAAGGGCTAAGTCAAAAATGGAATTAGAAGAATTTGAGAAGCGAATACTCGTGCAAGCGCAATCAATGAACAAGGTCTTATCTCTTATTTATGGTCCATGAAGAAAGAGAAGGGTTAGTATATTATTTAGTGGATTAGTCCTCCAGACCCATCAAGAGTCCAAGAAAAGTGAATATGGTAGATTTCTTTAGTTGCACTCTTTCCAGTCGCTTCTCAAATTCTTCTCTCTTTGATCCTTATTTAGCAGGTCAACTTGTACTCCTTAACAGTGGCAAAATAAGGAATTATCTTTCAAATTTTAAGATAATTCTTTGATCCTTATCATTTGGAGTCGAGTTATTTCTAAATATAAGGGCTTCGTCAAAGAATAAGGGATAAGGACTTCACTTTCAACTTCTAACGGAGACTTACAGTTGAGTTATTTCATAACCTACAGACAAGTCGCTTCTCAAATTCTTTGCGCGTCTCATTGATAAGGAGATATGAACCTTTTGTGGTCCAGAGACGGTTAGATGTAGAGTAGCAGTTTCAACTTTTGGACGTGGCTACTCTTATGTCATCTGCAATAGTTCTTCTTCTTTCGGAATGATTTAGTTCTTACTAGAACACTAGATTTTTTTTCAAAGCAATTAATAGAATGATTGAATGAATGAAAGAACTAGACTAATCCTTCAATTTTGAGTTATGGGATAAGCACACGAACCATAAGGCTAGGGAAAAAGTCCCAAGAGAATAAAGACTGCCCACCAAAGAAGAAGCATGCATAAGTGGTTCCTACAAGGAAAGAGGAAAGAAGGTGTGATGTCCCACTCCACGGTAATATGCCACCCTCATTTAGTGAGAGTAGAGGACCGAAGCCTAGAAAAGCTAGGCTACTTCCCTAGTCTAAAGTATAAACCTTGAAAGAATAATCTTAGCTTAGACTAGAAAGGAGCAAGAAGTCGTGTCCTAGCATCAAAGTTCTACCTTTCCCTAGTTGACGCATGTAGTGATGCGGATCGATAAACTTTGACCTACTACACAAGAAAAGCAGATTTTCCAATTGCGAGACAAGACAAGGTTCTCGTCGAGTCTGATGAAAGAAGAGGAAGAATTCTATCTTTCTCTTTCTTGAAGTCCTTGACTAAAGCTTAAGGAAACTATTCACACATTTATTCTAAAAGATCAGAGAAGAGAGAAAAAGATGGAAATCACCAAAAAATTGAACCCCCACAAAAACTCTCCACTAATTCAGAAATGAAATTTTGTAGGAATCTGAACGCCACCTCAATCTATTTCTTTTAAGGCTGCCCCAGATTTTCTAGAAATAGAGAGATGCTGAGTCACTCCTATTAAGGGTTCTGACTTGCACTCCTATCTCAACCCTTGTTCATTGATTCAACTTGACTCTTGGACTCCTTTCGCAAATTCTTTGCTCATTTAAAGGCGAACTTTCAGTCGCTTCTCCAATTCCAATAAAAGAATAGTCTCCTAGACCTTTATTTTTCCAAGCCTTTTTTACATTAGATTAATTGGAAGATTGAGAAATGAAATTCTTGTTTTTTAATAATAGTTGAAAAAAGACTTCAAAATGGCTGAATTTTTTGTCTTTTTATTTCTCTCCTTTCAGTTGAGCCTTTATGACTAAATACTAAATGGACCTTTTCATTGATTACTTACTTAAAGGAAATGAAAGAAAGCCTATCTCACTCAATGCCCCATCTCATGAAGAACTAAGCAACTTCTGCAACAACCCCTTATAGCAGACTCAACGAAAAGATTATACCGATAGGATGCTTTCTTCTCTTATTCATTCAATTTCTAGTTAGAAAAAGTTCCAGTGTCAGTCAAAATACTATACTAGCAGCGCTTATTCTAAGAATCAGGGATATTGTTGCGCTTGCTGATTCAATCACAACTGATACGCATTCAATTGCAAAGAGAAGACTGGTTCATTTCACTCTTAGAAAATTCGTATCAACTCGTCAATAGATCATGAAAGAGAGAGAGCAACAATTGAGCCAGCACAACCCTAGCTTCTTCTTAGCCCTTGACACTCACGAGCTTAGTGTTGGGGTTGATGCCCTAAATCTCGTGGTTTTGTAGTTTGTAATTGTATATATAATACAAACTTTTTATTTATCTAATAAAATAAAGTGTTTTATTTTATTTGATATTTAGTTGCATTAACTCACAAAACCAATAAACTAACATCCAAGGTTATCTTCTGTAACCTAAACATGTATGTGGAGACATACAAGTGGATCATGTTTAAGTGATAACCTAAATGGTCTGTAGTAAATGGACAAGGCTGGATACCTTATCCTGGTGACACTACGAACACGATCTGCTTTGTAGTTGTTACAATTGTTCTAAAGTGCTACAAATGATTTGATCCTAATCATTTATGTCGAGACATTAGAACGGGGGTATTCTATACAAAGAGTTTGTATAAGACCGGACCATGAAATGAATAGTCTCTCTTATTAACACCGTTACTAGTTGAGACTACATTTCACCAGGATGACTATAGGTGACTTGACCTGAATCTTGAGTGAGTTGTGAACTCCTGCCTATGTAGGCGATCCTTTGATTTGTATGGGTGAGAGTGGCCTATGTAGCCGACTCAATATGCTTACCATTTTGGGGATTCGTCTGATTGGGGAGCTGGGAACGCAGGTACACAAGAAGGAATTCACTCATTCTCTATAGATAGAGTAAGTAGAGAATTTGCTCTCTTAAGGGTTGATTTCAGGGCTTGAACAATGTGGCGCCACACCCTCTCTTGGCCTGAGAGGAGTTCAGTTATAGTAGGACTATAATTATTGTTCATTAGAGGAATCAATGGTACTTAAGGAGTTAGATGTAACTATAGGGGCAAAACGGTAATTTTTGGCCTAGCTGTACTTACGAGCAATTTGTGAAGGGTCATTGCACTGTTGATTGGTTATATCTAATGGACACAAAAATATATCTACAGTTAGAAGAGTGCAACTATTAGTCTTTATTGGAATGACTAATAGTTAATGAATAGAGATTAAATTTAATTAAAGAGTTTAATTAATTAATCTCATTTCATTAGAGCTTCAATCTGTAGGTCCATAAGGTCCCCTTGTTAGCTCAATAAGGATAAATGAGAATCAAATTTATTTTGGTTTAATTTGAATTGTTCAAATTGATTAAAGGGAATAAATTGTATATGATACAATTAATATAATGTATTTGATACATTATAATGTAAAGTTTTTTATGAGAGAAGTTAATATTTGAATATGATTCAAATAATAATAATAATATGAATGAGATTCATAAATAAACTATAGGTTAAAATTGAATTCGATTCATATTAGAACTATAGATTATATGAGAGATCTAAATCATTGGTTATATTATATATGATATAATATAAAGTTTATATTATATGAGAAATAATATATTTGTAATTAAATTTATATTAATTTTATATTATATGAGATATAATATATATTAATTAAATTTATATTGATTTTATTTTATTTAATTAATACATACATACATATATGTGTATATATATATATATATATATATATATATATATATATATATATATATATATATACATACATACATATATGTATATATATATATATATATATATATATATATATTTAAATAGAATAGAATAACTCCCAGGAAGGATGGGGAAGTTATTTGATAACTTCCCCCTCCATTGTTGAGATTTGTTTTAAAAGAAAAAAAAAAGAAAGGTTTTTTTTAGAACAACACAACACAATCTTACGATCTCTCTCTGTATCCCAACAAAACAAAATTCTCTCAAAAGCTTCTTCCCTCACCAAAATTACAGAAGCCCACAACTCTCTGTGATTCTTTACTTGGAGAATAACGAGGAAGATTTTGTGGTGCCACGAAGCTTGGAAGAAGAATTGGTTCTACAAAGGTCAGTTTATTTTCACCTTTTCCATGAAAAGCATGTTTATTATTTTTCTTTGAATTTATTGGTTTCATAAATTGAATTTCACTCGCACGGGCGTTCATAAGCTTTCGCTTTAGGAATTCCATTCCTTCAATTGGTATCAGAGCCAAATCGTGCAATTGTTTTTTCAAATTTTTTTTGAAACAAAATTCAAAGAAAAGGTGGGTATTTTTTCTCTGCATTGTTGTATGTGGGTTTGCAAAATAGATGTTTTCGATTTTGGCACCTTAGATTACAGTTTTTTTTTTTTATTTTTCATTAATTTGATTGATGTAAGGGGCTGTTGTTTTGACCATTTTAATTCTATAATCGAGTCTGTAAGTCCATGTCGTTCGAGGCAAGTGTTGCTGGGTTGATGAACGATTTTCGGAGGCATTACGGAGGATTTTTTTCCAGTTAGTACAGATTCAAATCTGTACAGAGTTGCAGCAGATTTTGTTATTAAAAAAAAAAAAAAAACAAAACAAATATATCTTTTACGCGCGTCCTCCAAACATCGTGGATTGCTTCCTGGTGCAGTGGCTGGTTGTCCATTTCTATTGCAAGAGGTCGTGCCTTCGAGTTCAAGATCGTGCAATTTTTCGTTTTTTTTTGTTTTAATTAATTAAATTAATATAATTTGATTATTTTTTTAGGAGTGCCAAATTCGGTCTATTTTGCTTTTAATCTTTTATTGCATGTGATGTTTTATTAAACTAATTATATACATAATGTATGTCATATAGTTTAAAATCCCACCTTAGGATTATAATTATCATGCATCATACTTAAATATAAGTGTTGTATTTTAGTTGCATGATTTTCTAAGCATGCTCATGCATCATATTTAATATAATTGTTATATTATATGAATGCATGTATAATTAATATATCCATGCATCATCCTATAATTTAACATGTTGTATTATATAGTTTGATTGATGGATGTTTTTATTTTCATTGCATTAATATAATTGTTGTATTGTGTGATGAAAATGAAAATGCATTGAGTATGTCATTACTTAGAGAATATATATATATTAAATGACATTAGAATTGCATGTTTATAGATTTTAATTATTTTCTTTCCTTATAAGTGTTATAAGTTTATGAATTTAGAATTAAAATCTATAATAAAGAGTTGCATGCTAACATAAGGTCACAATTAATTTTAAATAGTTTAAAATTAATTCACCTAGACCTTAATGAATAATATTTCTAATGAGATTAGAAATAGGGTTAATCTTTTCTCGTTTTATTAGGATTAAAATGATATCAATAAAAGATTAAATTTATAAAATATTTGTCTATAAGGGACCTTTGTCTAAGGAAGGTTCTGTCTAGGCTGGGGTACTTAAGCTGACGGTAACGGAACACCCCTACCTGGGAACTGACCTGGAAGGTGAATTAGTCAAACATTTTATAAGCATGCAATACATGATTATATTTATCAAAGTGTTTGATGAACAATAATCATATATTGTTAAAACTATCCAATATAAGAGTTATATTGGGCCAATTTAACAATGGACTTAGATAAATAATTAGCCGTATTTTCTAAGTTGTTTTTTTAAGTAAAACACTAAGTGGGAGGAAATGAGGTATATGATATTTCATTTTTCTTTTCATGTTTCTCCTTAAACATTCACACCGTGAGACTTATGCTCGGCCTCGAGGCACCTTTTCTTGTGTCCCCCTACGGATGGTATTTGTGTAAGTCAATAACAAGGTGAATGGAGATAGTGTTTATAGTAAGTGGGAGAGGGATGTGTGTCAACACATCCCGCGGTCTCTTTCATTAGTTTTTAGTAAATTCTCATGCTTGGCCTTGAGGCACCTTTGCTTGTGTTCCCCTACGGAAGGTGTTTGCATTAGATTTTACTCAAACTCCAGAAATGGATAAGATTTCTTTAGTTTTTGCTCCAATCGGTTTTTTTCCTACGGATTACTTATTGGGGCGGAACTCTAGAATCTAAAATGAAAGGTTACACTTACAAGAAATTTTTAAGCAAGTTAATCATTTCTTGACTAAACAATGATGACTAACTATTATAGGAATAAGAGTTATTCTAGTGTAATATTTAGTTGAGATTGTCTCAATTTAGTGAAGGGATAATTAATCACCCTACGGAGATTTTTATCTTACCTCACTGAAGCATCATTGCAAAATAGATATCACTTAGGATACATTAAAATTTTGCTAAATTGATTGGTTTTATATGGAAAATGCTAGTATAACTAATATAAATAAATTGTATGTTTTCAGTAATTTGATAATGACGAGTGCTACTTTGAATATGCTGGCTGCTGATAAACTTAATGGCAATAATTATGCATCTTGGAAAAATACTATCAACACTGTGCTAATCATCGATGACCTTAGATTTGTCCTAGTTGAGGAGTGTCCTCAAGTCCCAACTGCTAATGCAACTCGAACTGTTCGAGAACCATATGAGCGTTGGGCCAAGGCAAATGAAAAAGCCCGAGCATACATCTTGGCAAGCTTATCTGAAGTATTGGCCATGAAACATGAATCAATGCTCACTGCTCGTGAGATTATGGACTCCTTGCAGGAGATGTTTGGTCAGGCCTCTTATCAGATCAAGCATGATGCTCTGAAATACATTTATAATGCCCGTATGAATGAGGGAGCCTCAGTGCGAGAACATGTTCTCAATATGATGGTTCATTTCAACATGGCAGAAATGAATGGGGCTGTCATCGATGAAGCCAGTCAGGTTAGCTTTATTTTGGAATCTCTGTCAGAGAGTTTCCTACAATTTAGAAGCAATGCTGTTATGAATAAGATTGCTTATACCCTTACCACCATTCTCAACGAGCTACAGACTTTTGAGTCTCTGATGAAAATCAAGGGACAGAAGGGAGAGGCAAATGTTGCTACTTCCACAAGAAAGTTCCATAGGGGTTTGACCTCTGGAACTAAGTCTATGCCTTCTTCATCTGGCAATAAGAAGTGGAAGAAGAAGAAGGGTGGCCAAGGAAATAAAGCTAACCTCGCTGCTGCTAAAACGGCCAAGAAAGCCAAAGCTGCAAAGGGAATATGTTTCCATTGCAACCAAGAGGGACATTGGAAGAGAAACTGTCCCAAGTACTTGGCAGAAAAGAAGAAGGCTAAACAAGGTAAATATGATTTACTAGTGCTAGAGACTTGTTTAGTGGAAAATGATGATTCAGCCTGGATAATAGATTCAGGTGCCACTAATCATGTTTGTTCTTCATTTCAGGGAATTAGTTCCTGGCGGCAGTTGGAGACTGGAGAGATGACGATGCGAGTTGGAACTGGGCATGTCATCTCAGCAATTGCAGTGGGAGGGCTTCGACTTTGTTTACAGAAATCTTTTCTTTTATTAGAAAATGTATATGTTGTTCCTGATTTAAAAAGGAATTTGATTTCTGTAAAGTGCTTACTAGAACAATCTTACTCGTTAACTTTTAATGTAAATAAAGTGTTTATTTACAAAAATGGTGTTGAGATTTGTTCTGCAAAGTTAGAAAATAATCTTTATGTGTTAAGATCATTAACATCTAAAGCTCTTCTTAATACTGAAATGTTCAAAACTGCAATAACTCAAAATAAAAGACTTAAAATTTCTCCAAAAGAAAATGCTCATCTTTGGCACCTAAGATTAGGGCACATAAATCTCAATAGGATTGAGAGATTAGTAAAGAATGGACTTTTAAGTGAGTTAAAAGAAAATTCTTTACCTGTATGTGAGTCATGCCTTGAAGGTAAGATGACCAAAAGACCTTTTACTGGAAAAGGTCATAGGGCCAAAGAACCTTTAGAACTTGTACATTCAGATCTATGTGGTCCTATGAATGTTAAAGCAAGAGGAGGATTTGAATATTTCATCACTTTTACTGATGATTATTCAAGATATGGGTATGTTTATTTAATGCAACATAAGTCTGAAGCCCTTGAAAAGTTCAAGGAATACAAGGCTGAAGTTGAAAACGCATTAAGTAAAACTATTAAAACATTTCGATCGGATCGAGGTGGAGAGTATATGGATTTGAAATTCCAAAACTATTTGATGGAATGTGGAATTGTATCTCAACTCTCAGCACCTGGTACACCTCAACAAAATGGTGTATCAGAAAGGAGAAATCGAACCTTGTTGGACATGGTTCGGTCTATGATGAGTTACGCTCACTTACCTAATTCGTTTTGGGGTTATGCAGTGCAAACTGCAGTCTATATTTTGAATTGTGTTCCATCTAAAAGTGTTTCTGAAACACCTTTAAAATTATGGAATGGTCGTAAAGGTAGTTTACGTCATTTCAGAATTTGGGGTTGTCCAGCACACGTGCTTGAGAATAACCCTAAGAAATTGGAACCTCGTTCAAAATTATGTTTATTTGTAGGCTACCCCAAAGGAACTAGAGGTGGTTACTTCTATGATCCTAAAGATAATAAAGTGTTTGTATCGACAAATGCTACATTTTTAGAAGAGGACCACATAAGGGAGCACAAACCGCGTAGTAAGATAGTATTAAATGAACTTTCCAAAGAAACTACTGAACCTTCAACAAGAGTTGTTGAAGAGCCTAGTGCATTAACAAGAGTTGTTCATGTCGGCTCATCTACTAGGACACATCAACCTTAATCGTTGAGGGAACCTCGACGAAGTGGGAGGGTTACAAACTTACCTATTCGTTATATGAGTTTAACTGAAACCTTAACTGTCATATCTGATGGCGACATTGAGGATCCATTGACTTTTAAGAAGGCAATGGAGGATGTGGATAAAGATGAATGGATCAAAGCTATGAATCTTGAATTGGAGTCTATGTACTTCAATTCGGTCTGGGATCTTGTAGATCAACTTGATGGGGTAAAACCTATAGGTTGTAAATGGATCTACAAGAGAAAAAGAGATGCAGATGGTAAGGTACAAACTTTTAAAGCTAGACTAGTGGCAAAGGGTTATACCCAAGTTGAGGGAGTTGACTATGAGGAGACTTTCTCATCTGTTGCCATGTCATGTTAAAGTCTATTCGATTACTTTTGTCCATTGCTGCATATTTTGACTATGAGATTTGGCAAATGGATGTAAAGACTGCCTTTTTGAATGGCAATCTTGAGGAGACCATCTCTATGCAACAACCAGAAGGATTCATAATTCCAGGTCAAGAGCAAAAGATTTGCAAGCTTAATCGTTCTATTTATGGATTAAAACAAGCTTCTCGATCTTGGAACATAAGATTTGATACCGCAATAAGATCTTATGGATTTGATCAAATCGTTGATGAACCTTGTGTCTACAAAAGAATCATCAACAAATCAGTAGCTTTCTTAGTTTTGTACGTAGATGATATCCTACTCATTGGGAATGATATAGGTTTACTAACTGACATCAAACAATGGCTAGCAACCCAATTTCAAATGAAAGATTTGGGAGAGGCACAATTTGTTCTGGGTATTCAGATCTTTAGAGATCGTAAGAACAAAATGTTAGCTTTGTCTCAAGCATCGTATATTGACAAAATAGTTGTTAAATATTCAATGCAAAACTCCAAGAGAGGCTTACTATCTTTCAGGCATGGAGTTACTTTGTCTAAGGAACAGCGTCCTAAGACACCTCAAGACGTTGAGGAAATGAGACATATCCCCTATGCATCAGCTGTTGGCAGCTTGATGTATGCGATGTTATGTACTAGACCTGACATCTGTTATGCGGTGGGGATAGTCAGTAGATATCAATCTAATCCAGGATTAGCTCATTGGACTGCCGTTAAAACTATCCTCAAGTATCTTAGGAAAACGAGGGACTACATGCTTGTGTATGGTTCTAAGGATTTGATTCTTACAGGATACACAGACTCTGACTTTCAGACTGATAGAGATTCTAGGAAATCTACTTCAGGTTCAGTGTTCACTCTTAACGGAGGAGCTGTAGTTTGGAGAAGTATCAAGCAAGGATGTATTGCTGACTCCACTATGGAGGCAGAGTACGTTGCAGCTTGTGAAGCTGCCAAAGAGGCTGTTTGGCTTAGAAATTTCTTGATTGATTTGGAAGTAGTTCCAAACATGTCAAAGCCAATTACTCTTTACTGTGATAATAGTGGGGCTGTGGCTAATTCTAGGGAGCCCAGAAGCCACAAGCGTGGAAAGCATATTGAGCGCAAGTATCACTTGATTCGAGAGATAGTGCATCGAGGGGACGTGATCGTCACACAGATAGCTTCGACACACAATGTTGCTGATCCGTTTACAAAGCCCCTCACAGCTAAGGTGTTTGAGGGTCACCTAGAGAGTCTGGGTCTACGTGACATGCCACATTTAACCTAGGGCAAGTGGGAGATTTACTGGGTGCATATTGTATGCCCTAGTTTCTTGTTTTGTGTACTATTATAGTATTTTATTTTTTATTTTGTACACCCCACTAGCTTTAGGACAAGTGGGAGATTGTTGGGGTTGATGCCCTAAATCTCGTGGTCTTGTAGTTTGTAATTGTATATATAATACAAACTTTTTATTTATCTAATAAAATAAAGTGTTTTATTTTATTTGATATTTAGTTGCATTAACTCACAAAACCAATAAACTAACATCCAAGGTTATCTTCTGTAACCTAAACATGTATGTGGAGACATACAAGTGGATCATGTTTAAGTGATAACCTAAATGGTCTGTAGTAAATGGATAAGGCTGGATACCTTATCCTGGTGACACTACGAATATGGTCTGCTTTGTAGTTGTTACAATTGTTCTAAAGTGCTACAAATGATTTGATCCTAATCATTTATGTCGAGACATTAGAGCGGGGGTATTCTATACAAAGAGTTTGTATAAGATCGGACCATGAAATGAATAGTCTCTCTTATTAACACCGTTACTAGTTGAGACTACATTTCACCAGGATGACTATAGGTGACTTGACCTGAATCTTGAGTGAGTTGTGAACTCCTGCCTATGTAGGCGATCCTTTGATTTGTATGGGTGAGAGTGGCCTATGTAGCCGACTCAATATGCCTACCATTTTGGGGATTCGTCTGATTGGGGAGTTGGGAACGCAGCTACACAAGAAGGAATTCACTCATTCTCTATAGATAGAGTAAGTAGAGAATTTGCTCTCTTAAGGGTTGATTTCAGGGCTTGAACAATGTGGCGCCACACCCTCTCTTGGCCTGAGAGAAGTTCAGTTATAGTAGGACTATAATTATTGTTCATTAGAGGAATCAATGGTACTTAAGGAGTCAGATGTAACTACAGGGGCAAAACGGTAATTTTTGGCCTAGCTGTACTTACGAGCAATTTGTGAAGGGTCATTGCACTGTTGATTGGTTATATCTAATGGACACAAAAATATATCTACAGTTAGAAGAGTGCAACTATTAGTCTTTAGTGGAATGACTAATAGTTAATGAATAGAGATTAAATTTAATTAAAGAGTTTAATTAATTAATCTCATTTCATTAGAGCTTCAATCTGTAGGTCCATAAGGTCCCCTTGTTAGCTCAATAAGGATAAATGAGAATCAAATTTATTTTGGTTTAATTTGAATTGTTCAAATTGATTAAAGGGAATAAATTGTATATGATACAATTAATATAATGTATTTGATACATTATAATGTAAAGTTTTTTATGAGAGAAGTTAATATTTGAATATGATTCAAATAATAATAATAATATGAATGAGATTCATAAATAAACTATAGGTTAAAATTGAATTCGATTCATATTAGAACTATAGATTATATGAGAGATCTAAATCATTGGTTATATTATATATGATATCATATAAAGTTTATATTATATGAGATATAATATATTTGTAATTAAATTTATATATAATTTTATATTATATGAGATATAATATATATTAATTAAATTTATATTGATTTTATTTAATTTAATTAATACATACATACATATATATATATATATATATATATATATATATATATATATATATATATATATATATATATATATTAATATATTTAAATAGAATAGGGAGTTATTCTACGTGGGAAGGATGGGGAAGTTATTTGATAACTTCCCCCTCCATTGTTGAGATTTGTTTTAAAAGAAAAAAAAAAAGGTTTTTTTTTAGAACAACACAACACAATCTTACGATCTTTCTCTGTATTTCAACAAAACAAAATTCTCTCAAAAGCTTCTTCCCTCACCAAAATTACAGAAGCCCACAACTCTCTGTGATTCTTTACTTGGAGAATAACGAGGAAGATTTTGTGGTGCCACGAAGCTTGGAAGAAGAATTGTTTCTACAAAGGTCAGTTTATTTTCACCTTTTCCATGAAAAGCATGTTTATTATTTTTCTTTGAATTTATTGGTTTCATAAATTGAATTTCACTCGCACGGGCGTTCATAAGCTTTCGCTTTAGGAATTCCATTCCTTCACTTAGGATTATTGCATCAGGGGAATCTTTCTCTTGAAATGGGAATGATATTTGGAATCTTTCTTTCTACTTTTCTCATTATTTTCTGAGATAAAAGAGAAGGAAGAAAAAGGATGTACCTTCTTTATGCCTCAGGAAGGGGAAACTGCATTCCATGAAATGAAGAAAGCAAGGGGAGGAAGCCTTTCTAGAGAATAGAGAATACTGCCTGCTTTGGTTATTTAAAAGGAGCTGCTTAGTTCCCTTTTCGATCCCTTACTTCTAGGTTTGAATGCAACAAATGAAGAAGGGCTTTGTCTGCTTGGCATGCGCCCCTTAAGAAAAGAGAAGAAGAAGAAAGCCTAGGAAATCTATGAACAAGGAGAGTTGGAAAGCTGAGAGCTTGATCTAGCTCCCCACCCCATCAACAAATCTTTCATCCTCAACAAGGGCTACTACTTTTTTGGGAATGAATAAAAGAACTCTTCTTCCGAGCTTGCGCAATCCTTCCCACTTGTTCTCTTTACTCTATGACCCTCTAACTTTAAAACTCAACTTTGAATGTGAATGAAAGTCCAAAATGGACAGGAAAAGATCTAAAGGGTAGAGGTGTCTTGCACCGAACGTTTAGAAAAAGAGAGAGAGCGTGCTTTCAAATTCTTTGAACCTCCTTGGCATTCTGAGAGCTATCCTTCTATGTCAAAGGAGAACATATCTTTTAAAGCCCTACGTAGCGCTTAGGCCTTACTCGAGCTTACTGATTGATCTCACTACTTCTCATTCTTTTATGAAACTGACTTAGGAAAATAGACTTCAACAGCTAGATTCAGATGAAACTCTCTTATGCCTATCTAGTTCCTAGGCTTGATCTTTCTTTTTCAAGAGTTGATGTAGTGGAAACTCGATATCCTCCTCCCTGGGTCCCTTACTGCTCCATGGGGAACTAAATATGGATCAGTTTCATTATCGCTCCGTGGGCCCAGAGGCTACTTCTTAAGCAAGAGTCGCAAACAAGAGAGCTAACTACTTTCTTCCCCTAGGCTTGATTCTTTATGGAATTCTTGTCGTAGTGGGCTGATGCTTTTCTTATGATGAAATGGAAGAAGGAAAGGGGAAACTTCTACCCAACTTTTGCTTCTTCTTGTCCTTTACAGTAAAGCGTATTCACTCAATCAACTCATATAGAGCTTTATTTTAGAAGGAGTCATTCAATGGAATATGAACCTATTTAGTCACTTCTAAAAAACAAGGGTTAGGACCAAAGAATTTGTGAAATTTCATATTTACTTTTCTTTTAGCCTTGTTCATTGATTTCATGCCCCAAATATAGGGAAAATAGACTAAAGCATCCTTTAGAAGGAATGTTGACTACCAAATCTCTCTCCTTACTCAAGAAAGAAGTGGATAGTTACAAGATATAAGTAGTAAAGAATAAGAGAATGAAAGATCGAATTCAAAGATCATGAAAAGAAAGAATATTGACTCTTTCTCTGAAGTTTCAGCCCACTTTGCAGTCTCGCTGATTTGAGAAAAGAACTCCGTCTCCTTTTACACTCCTCTTCTTCTTAGTCTCGCTCCTTCTATTCTATTAAGTCGCTTCGCTTCTAGAACCTACTAATAAGAAACCGCAACTTTTCTCAAATTCTTTGAGCCTTGTTCATTAATTTCACTCTATTTTCTATCTTTCTAGAAATCTTCTTTCAAGACAAAGAAAAGATAACTCAATTGGAGCTTTATTTTCATAGGTTATTAGCTTGAACCTTGAGGTATTATTTCATTACTTAAGGATAATCATCCCTCTTCTTTTTGAACTCTAGAACCCTTATAAAGACATAATATCTCAAATTTGATCAAGGAATGAATGAGTTTGCCCTGTATAGGTATAAGAAGAATGAGATGTTTCCGAAGCAAAGGGGAAGCATCAAAATTCAATTATTCTAAATAGTAGGTAAGAACTCTACGAGTTGAAACCCATAAACCCTTCCTCTGGACTCCGAAGGGGAGAGTATTTCTTCCTTATTGGCTTGGACGAGGAGTCTAACCTTCTTCCTTAAGAGTCTAAGAAAATGGACTAAAATATAGTGCACCCACTGGGGGATGTCTTTAAATAAAGAGATTTGTTGATGGCCAAGTCACCTATTTCCCGTCATTTGTGAGGTCAAATCTCTTTTTTAGTGACTTAAAGCATAGGATAGATGGAAGATTTTTCGTGAAAGAACCTAGTAGTCAATTCTAGAAATTCCCTTTCCTTTCTATGTGGAGTCGCATAAAAGCCATAAATCATGCATTTCAAAGGGACAAACTGAATCTTTTTTATAACCCCAAGTTGGTTCTCTCATTTTCCTTATTAGATGTAGTCATTCTTAAGTAAGAAAGGCAACTAAAATAGGATCGTATATGAAAGGTGAGGTGAGTCTCTGTAGGAGTTGATCTTTGCCTCTTTCTTCTTTTTTCTTTTTGGATTTCTTTCTTTTCTTTCATTGCTTAACATGTGCATTTAGAAAATCTGGAAGAAATCAGTCCAGTAATAAGGCAAGCCTAGTGGAATGATCATATTCTATTTTGCTGCTGACTATCTACTAAAAGTACAAAGGGAGCCACGCTTAGAGAGCCACAACCTCTTTCAGTCACCGTTCTTTAGGAAGGAATGAGTCACCCAGTCTGACACTTTGGACGAAGAGGATGCACCACCATCCTTTGTTATTTATGAGCTTCTTCCATTAAACGGGCCAGATTATCCCTCGCTTATGCTCTTGAATGAGCTACTCAATTTCTACATTTGAATTTGAGGTCTTAGTCCTAAATACGTTGACCTTTCTTTTACGTGTAAACTCAACCATGGGGTAAATGGGTTCCTTATCCATCTATGTAGCCATGCATCTCCTTTCTCTTCTATGCGGAGTGGGATTCTCTTTCTAGTCCATTTTCACATTTGAAGTAGGGGATGGAGTGTGCGGAGGAAGTCCCATCATAGGACGTCGAATCGGTATAGAGGGTCGAGACCAAAGCGAAGAGGAAGCAAAGCTATCACCTCGACCCGAAGCTCCCCTTATAGCTGACCACCTATGAACTAAGCCGCCATTGTTTTTTGACCACTCAACCCATAAAAGAAAGCCTAGGCTTTGTAATCTTGGATTCAGGATGGCAAACCGGGAAAATAGTCCATATTGGTAGGGTCGATAGGGTTAGAGTCAGAGTGAAAAGAAAGGGATCCCAGTAAATAAGGAAGAAAGTGAACTAAGTTCAATAAAAGAGGGAGCGCTTCCAGAGTGGGGGAAGAGGGAGCAAGTTAGATCTTGAGACAGGGGTTCTCTCAAAAGAGGAGTTAGTGGAATGAGGAGAAGGAGAAGCTTCAGTTCTAGCTTTTGTTTCAGCTTTCGATGTTCTTGTTTTAGAAGTAGAAATAGAAGTGAGATCAGAGGATCGGGTAGGGGAATGAATGAGATCTCTTGACCATAGGCTTGAATCTTTTTAGTAGGTTGAAAGGACTATAAGCTGATTTTGCTTATTATTTTATTGACTTTTACACAACTAGTTGGTTAGTCTAAAATCAAGAAATACGAAGATTGATTTTGAATCTACGTGCAAACATTCCTCTTTATCGATCTTTATTGCATGAAAGAAATAATGAATTGCACTAAGTCAAAAAGAAAAAAAAAAGAAAAAATCAAAATGTGATTCGAATTCAAGCAAGGGTCTAAAGAAGCTGAAGTAGGGGCTTAGTTGCTCTTTCTTTCCCTTTGCCTTCGTCAATTAGGACACTATCCTGCCCTAAATACGGGGCCTTTCTTGAAAGGTAGAGAAGCCCATGTAGCAGTAGGTAAATAATTAGCTATGGGACAAACTATCCTAAACTGCCCACCACCAGCATAGGATCCAGAACGAGGAACCACAGAATGGAGAGGTAAAGACCCTTCTGACGCCACTGAACTTGATACTTGATCAGCCTATTTCAATCACCCTTATTTTAGATTCGATCATATCCTTATTCAATTAATTACTTGAATATGTATGACTAAAGCCGATCGACGATTTAGGCTTTTTTTCGTTTTAGTAGCTATTAGCTCAAATTCCAAAAATGCAAGGAAATATGGACACTCTTATGGAGCCTTGTTTTTGGAGGAGGAGTAGTTTTTTGGAATAAGAAAAGAAGCCGACATCAATTGTTAAACCTCTCTCCCGAACTACCTGCTAGCTTAACCCGAAAGACGTTGTGAAGTCAACAAACATCACTACTCTTTAACGATACCTGTTGACCCTACTGAACTATTAAACCTGGTAGACTTGCTATTTTCATACATGGAATGCTATTTATGCCCAAAACACAACTGAATGATAATAGACCTTTAAGTACACACGTGTACTGATACCTTGACTCTTCTACTTGAAATATTTACCTAGATAAAATATTTAAAACTCAAAACATACAAATTTAAAAACTGAATAGATGTATATGCTTAACTTAAAGTTCAGACATATATGCAGCTATATAGACACAAAATACAACTCCAGTCACATACTGGAAGTAAATTTGAAACTAGTAGTCGGATGTAGTAGAGTTTCAAGTATTGGGAGCTTGACCTCTACCTAAAAAGATAGAAAATATTTTAAAGGTGAGCAAACGGTATCCTCTAGCTTCAAGCTCAGGACCTCAGTCATGTAGTTAATGAAAATTTTTATAAATCATCTAAAAGTATTCAAATATGCCTGCTTATCTTTATCTTGCACAAAGCTCAAAATTTACTCCACTCATTCGTGAAAAATTGTAGTTCTCAAAACAAAACTTGCTAACTCATACTTTGCTTGAAACATTGTGGTTCAAATATTTTCCACAGATTCAGTATTCACGTGCTAGCATAAATTTTCATTAAAAAATCTAATCTCGAAACTCATACTTGAAAATAGTCACGGAATTCAAATAATTTTCATAGCTTCATAAATAAACATGTAAAGCATTTAATCATAAATAACAGTTATGGAAACTATTTTCAAAACCAGTTTTGTCACTCACTGTCTTGAGCTAGATCCTTGGTTTGTAAGCTTAGTTTAATTCTTCTCGGCCTGTGAACAGCCAAATCGAGTATTAGAACCCTAAATATTCTGGTTTTCCAAAGATAAATTTAACATGTCGACTAAAGATGATGCTCACAAATTCAAAGTTTAAGAAATAAAACCCTACTCCACACAACTCTCTGTATTTTCAGATTTTAAGTACAAACTTCAAATAACCATAACACCCTCAATATTTAACCAAAATGAGTGTTCTTTATAAAGTTTTTCTTTTAATGTCTTATATAATTTACCTAAAGACATGTAAACCAAATTCCTAGTTGATAATCTTAGCAACACCTCGAAAAAGATCCACTCTAAAATTGCGCACTCTACAACATTTCAACTTGTCCCTGTAAGTTAACATATTTCTAGTCATAATTGGATCTCAACATCTTGATAACAGTTATAGAAAATGGAATAATCTTTCCAACCATATCCATTGGGATTCTAACTTAATGTATACACACCGAAACACTAAAAAAACCATAGGATGTCTGATTTAGCGTGGAAAGCACTTGCTCTGTTTTCTTTGTCAAATATCACCTAATTAACAAAAGAATTGGTGCAGGATTCCTTCACAAAAATTGTTCAAAAATGAATTAGATTTCAAGAAATTAGAACCTTACCTCTTAGTTGTTCTTTGGTAGATCAAATCAAATTTAAAACTAGAAGTGTGTAGTGTGTGTCAAAATCTGCCATGACTGACTATTTCTTTATATTCTTCTTCATATCTTTACCCTTATTCCACAACCTTTCCTCTTTGTCTTCTTCCGAAGATTAAACTCAAAGAGACCTCTAAAATTTTGATATAATATACCTAGGACTTAACTTAACTTTCCTTCCAAAACAAATTACACCTTTCCATGGAAATAACTTCAAGAAAACTTAATCTCCAACTTGAAATTTCAAGTGTATTCGTCGCTTATCTATATAGCTTTTCTGTCGATCTTGGGTTGTTCTCAGGTTTTCTCTTATTAATCTAATAATGTTTGTCATAATTTGAACCAACTCAGAACCTACTAGCTTCCGTTCTCCCACTTCATTCTAGCACACGGGAGTTCTGCATGGTCTACCATATAAGGCCTTATATGGTTCCATACCAATACTAGACTGATAGTTGTTATTATAAGCAAACTCCATAAGTGGCAAGTGGGTATCCCAACTTCCCTTAAATTGAAGAACACATGCTCTCAACATGTTCCCTAAGGTTGGGGATGAAATGATGTACTAAACTTTAGTCCTGTTCCCATTGCCTTCTCCAAACTAGGCCAAAATTTAGAAGTAAACCTCAGATCCTTATCTGAAACTATGAACACTGGCACTCCATACTGACTCACAATCTTGTCGACATATAATCTAGCTAGCTGATTTAACGTAGATGTTGCTCTAACAGGAATAAATCGTGCTGTCTTAGTAGACAGACTCACTAAGACAGAAAATCCATAGCAATATGCTCCAATTTCCACTTTGGCACTAGCAAAGGAGTAAGAAGTCCTCCTGGCCTCTGTCTCACTGGTTTAACTTGTTGATAGATCAAACATCTATCAACATATTTAGCTATCTCTTGCTTCATTCTAGGCCACCAATAAGTCTTCTTTAGAGTTCTGTACATCTTGGTGCTACCTGGATGCATAGCTTAAGCTAAACTCTAAGCTTCTTCTAGAATATAATCCTTAAGCTAACTGATATTTGGAACACATAATCTTCTCTGTTTAACAATAGCTCCACCTGTTCTCAAATGAAACTCCCCTTCTAAGCCTTCCTTGGACTTTCTAAGCTTCTTGTGTAAATTACTGTCCTCTAACTGTCTTCTCACAATCTCAGCTACTAGAGAAGACCTAACTAGAAATTGAGCTAAAAGACTTCTTGAATCCTCCGTAGTCACTACTGCCTTGGAATGTCTTAACTCACTCAGCAAAGATACTCAAATACCACATAAAGCACTCTTTAGAAGTGTTGACTTCCTACTTAATGCATCTGTTACTACGTTAGCCTTACCTAGGTGGTACTCTATTGTACAGTTGTAATCTTTAATCCGTTCTAGCTATCACCTTTGTCTCAGATTTAACTCTTTTTGATCAAATATATACTTCAGACTCTTATGATCTGTGAAAATATGACACTTTTTCCCAAACAAATAATGTCTCCAGATCTTCAGTGTTAAAATAACTGCTGCTAGCTCAAGATCATGTGTAGGGTAATCACACTCTTGTTTCTTCAACTGCCTTGAAGCATAAGTTATTACCTTCCCGTCTTGCATATGCACACAACCTAATCCTTGCCTCGAAGTGTTGCAATAAATCACGTAGTCCTTCCCTGTTATACGAAGTGCTAGAATATGTGTTGTGACTAATCTCTCTTCAATTCCTGAAAACTCTATTCGCATTTATCTGACCACTCAATCTTAGCATTCTTCCTTGTGAAAGCTATCAAGGGTAATGCCAATCATGAGAAATCCTCAACAGAACGTCTATAGTATCCTACCAAACCCAAGAAACTGCATACTTCTATCTCATTGGTTGATCTTTCCCAATTGACAATTGCTTCCACTTTTTGTGGATCAACACTAAATTCATTTGCTAAAGCTACATGCCCCAAGAACACTACTTGTTCCAACAAGAACTCACATTTGTTGAACTTAGCGTACAACTGTTTATAACGTAGAATCTATAGAACAACCCTCAGATGTTTCTCATGGGCTTCTTTGTCACCTGAGTAAACTAGTATATCATCAATGAAAAGAATCATAAACTGATATAAATACTGATGGAAGATCCTGTTTATGAGGTACATGAAAACTGTTGGCACATTTGTTAAACTGAATGGCATAACTCAAAACTCATAGTGCCCATACCTCGTCCTGAATGCCGTCTTAGGAATATCTAATTCTCTAACCTTTGACTGGTGGTATCCTGACCGTAAATCAATCTAAGAGAATAATGCTACTCCCCTTAGTTTATCAAATAAGTCATCGATGTGTGGTAAAGAATACTTGTTACGTATCATAACATTGTTTAACTACATATAGTCAATACGTAATCTAAGGTTATCATCTTTATTTTTCCCAAATAGCACTAGTGCTTCCCAAGTTGATACACTAGGCCTGATGTATCCCCTTTCAACCAATTCTTGTAACTGCACCTTTAGTTATTTTAAGTTTGCTCGAAGCCATTTTGTATGGTGTCTGTGAAATAGGTGTTGTTCCTGGTAATAATTCAATAGTGAACTCGACCTCTTCATCAAGTGAAAAATTTGACAGATCATCTAGAAATACATCAAGAAACTCTTTAACTATAGGAAAATCTTTTAGCTTCAACTTTTCTCTATGCACTTCTACCATGTGTGCACGAAATGCTGTACAAGCTTTTCTCAGCTTTCAGAATGAGATTAAATTCATAGGAATGATCTCCCCCATACCTCTAAAAACCACTTCAGCAAAGCTTGGTTTTCTGAAAATCACTCCCTTGCTATGGCAATCTATAGATGCATGGTGAGTAAATAAAAGATCCATTCCTAAAATTACATCTAACCTTTGTAACTCTAGTGGTAGCATATCCACTAGCATATTGACACCTTCCACTAAAACCTCACAGTCAACTCACACCTTATTAACTAATAAGGCATCACCAACTAGAGTGTAAATAACTAACTCATACAAAGGCTGTCACATCCTATTTAGCTTAGTCAGAAACGTAATAGAAACAAAGAAATGCGTAGCACCTGAATTTAATAAAACAATTGCAGGTATATTACAAATAAGAATCATACCAGTAACCACATCTGGTGCATCCTCCGCTTCCGGTTGAGCCATGGCATTGGCCTTTCCCTACTGCCTAGGTCTCCCTACAACTCTCTTTCGCATTGCACCATTGGTGCCTTCTGTCGAAGCCACTGAATTTCTCGATTGATCAAATATCTGGGACCCAAGTCCCTGATCCCTCTAAACTACTGTGCTCAACTGTAGGCAATCTTTCTTGAAATGTCCTGGCTGTCCACACTGGTAACACACACCGGCACCTACTAGACACTGACCTTGGTGACTTTTACCACAGTTCAAACATGGTTTTCGCCTAGACACACCAGCAACGGACTCCTGATTCCTCTACGGTCTCGCTATTGGTCTAACAAACTGACTATGTGCACTCTCGCTTGTCTTGGACATACACAACTTGAAGTCACCTACCTCGATGACTGGCTACCAACACGACTCTTCAAGTCTTGTCGGCCTGAAACTTTACCCTAGGTGTGAACCTCCGTTGCTTTCGACATCGAAAACCATTACTTATTGAAACTTCATGACTAGGTTCCACTGCTAACTTCCCCTCTGCTATGCTTTGTTCCACACGTAGGGTAGTCTCAACTAACTGAAAGAAATTTAACCACTTTGCAATGGCTGTAACGAGGGTATGTATCTCATAACACAGTCCTCTCTCAAACCTACGACACCTGTCATGCTCAGAAGCTACAATCACATCAGCAGACCATGAAAACTCAATATACTTCTACTCATACTCGGCCATATAAAATGACCCTTGCTTCAATCCCAAAAACTCATCTCTCTTCGCTTCATAGTACGTTTTGAGATAATACTTTTCCTCGAATATATCTTTGAAAGTCTTCCAAGCTAATGTATGTACATTCCTACGCCTGGTTAGTATGGATTTCCACCATCCTTCTGCCTTCTTCTGCAATAGAAAATGTGACCAATCCGACTTTCCGTTCGTTAAGGCAATTCATCACATCAAAACATTTTTCAAGCATATTCAACCAATCCTCTACATTAGTTGGATCTGTGGAACCCTTAAACAATGTGGCTCCTAACTTCTTCAGCCATTCAATTTCGTATGGCTTTTCTTGATCACTAGGCTATGCTCTCTCTGGCCATCCTATCTCCTATGGAGTTCTCATAAACCGCTCATTTTCTGCCCCAACCTGAACTCTTGGGTTACTAAATCCCTTAACAGACTGACCCTCGGTAGGATCTTGCATTCCATCTAGATTCTGTCTGCGTCGTCTGCTAGTATGTGGTGGCATGACATACTATAGATACTTAACTCAAATGCATGATACTAAATGTCTACTCATATGTTAGTCATAACTGGACTTACTTCTACCCTTACTTAGACCGTACTCCACTAGTTCCTTTTAAACTAACTTAACTTCGAACTATTTATTTTCTAATTTCTTCTTAGAGCTAACAACTCTGTCTCAATTCCCATGGAGCAAACTACTCGGATACTAAGTTGTCACACCCTTTTCCAAACTACCTGCTAGCTTAGCCCAAAAGACGACGTGAAGTCAACAGACATCGCTATCCTTTAACGATACCTGTTGACCCTGTTGAACTATTAAATCTAGTAGACTTGCTAATTTCATACATGAAATGCTATTTATGCACAAAACACAATGGAATGGTAATAGACCCAGAAGCACACACGTGTGTCGATACCCTGACTCACCCACTTGAAACATTTACCTGGATAAAGTATTTAAAACTCAAAACATACAAATTTACAAAGTGAACTAATGTGTATGCCTAACTTAATGTTCGACAACATTAGACATATATACAGCTATACTAAAAAAAAGGACTGTTTCTTATGACTAAATGTTTAACATGCTTGACTACGAGTTTTTAAATGATATATGATTTCTATGGTTAGCTTTCGAGTATGAGTTTCGAGCTTAGATTTCATAATGGAATCCATAATGTTAGCACGTAGTTAATGAGTTCTGAAATGCAGTTGAAATGACATTTGTTTAAGAAAAGCATAGTTTAAGCAAGAATTATTTTAAGATTTTTGGTTTTTCCACAAACAAGCTGAGTAAGTTTGAGTTTATGCAAGGTTAAGATGCTTTACATGTTTTAATGTTTTCATATGCTTTATGATATTTCCATTGACTATATGACTGATATCTTGAGCTTGAGGCTAGAGAATACCGTGTGCACATAGGTTACGTTTCGTTGTTGACATTGAGTGTACTCCGTGACAACGATGTTGTTGTGAGTGCTAGGCGAGCCCCACTACGACAAAAACGATGGGAGTGCTGGGTGGGCCCCACTACATCATAGAACTAGTAAACGTTGGTTGTACTGGTTGTACCTTACACAATGTAATGAAGTCATGTTAGTTAAATAGTTTATAAACAGGAAATGTCTTGCTAGATTTATTGATATACGTATTGAATGTTTGAAGGAGCTGTTTTCTGAAAATATTTACAGTTACAAGCAATTAGATTTATAAGTTTCCAAAGATTATCATGAGTTCTGATTTACAGTTTTAAAGTATTGTCACTCTCTGGGCTTTATACCTTAACCTTCCATAATGTTTTACCCACTTTCCAGGTAGAGATCGAGTTTCCGGTGTCTGTCTAGCCTTAGTCTACTGAAGCTTCGATATCAATTGCCAGTACGTGGTTAGAGTATATAACTTTGTATGATATAGATACTCTACAGTTTGTGTAAGCTTTAGGAGCCGCGGTTGTGTAAACCTTTGTTGGTTATGTTTTGGTTAAGGTGTCTCCAGACTTGCGAAATCAGTTATTTCTGAGCTACACTTCATGTATGTATATGATTAGTCTAGGTTCTGCTGTTTTGTGTTGTATGTATAATAGTTTTATATACTAGATTAGCAAGTTTATCATGTTAAAGAATTCAGCAGAGTTGACAGATATCGGTAGAGAAAAGCGTTGTCGATCGGCTTGAAGTCGTCTTTTGATCTAAGCTAACAGATAGTTCGAGAGGGGGTGTGACATATACAGACACAAAATACAACTCCACTCACGTACTGGAAGTAAATGTGAAACTAGTAGCGAGTTTCAGGCGTCAGGAGCTCGACCTCTACCTGAAAAGTGAGAAAACATTTTAAAGGTGAGATAATAAGCCCTATGAGTGACTTGTTATAAAACTGTTATTTGACAAATTTGAGCATGTGATAAATCAATAATAAATAAATAAATACATAAGCAAAACGTTAACCATAAATATTTTAAGAGAACAACTTCTTCAAATATTCAAAATGTATATATATATAAAAGCTAGCAAGACATTTACAACTAACATGACATCATCACGTTATATAGGGCACACCCAGTACTTCCATCATCTTTATCGTAGTGGGGCTCATCTAGCATTCACGACAGCTTCGTTGTCACGGTGTATACTCAACGTCAATAACGGAAAATAACCTGTGTGCACACGGTATCTTCTAGTCTTAGGCTCGAGAACTCAGTCATTTAGTTAATGAAAATTTCATAAATCATCTAAAAAATAATAAAACATGCATACTTATCTTTATCTTGCACAAAGCTCAAAATTTACTTAGCTCGTTTGTGAAAAATTGTAGTTCTTAAAATTAAACTTGCTAACTCATGCTTTGCTTGAAACACTGTGGTTCAAATACTTTCTAGAGATTCAATATTCACGTGCTAGCATAAATTTTCATTAAGAAATCTAGTCTCAAAACTCATCCTTGAAAATAGTCATGGAATTCAAATAATTTTCTTAGCTTTGTAAATAAACGTGTAAAGCATTTAATCATAAACAACAATGATGGAAAATATTTTCAAAACTAGTTTTATCACTCTCTGTCTTGAGCTAGATCCTTGGTCTGTAAGCTCGGTTTAATTCTTCTCAGCCTGTTAACAACCAAACCGAGTATTAGAAACCTAAATATTCTGGTTTTCCAAAGATAGATTTAACATGTTGCACTAAAGATGACGCTCACGAATTCAAAGTTTAAGAAATAAAACCCTACTCCACACAACTCTCTACATTTTCAGATTTTCAATACAAACTTCCAATAACTATAATGCTCTCAATACTTAACCAAAATGAAGGTTCTTTGTTTCAAAATCTTCATTTTGATGTCCTCTATAATTTACGTGAAGGCATGTAACCAGATTCTTAATCGATAATCTAAAAAATACCTCGAACATAACCACTCTAAAATCGTAGACTTTGCAACCCTTCCACTTGTCTCTATAATTTAACACATTTCCAGTCACAACTGGCTCTCAACATCATAAAAGTGATAGAAAATTAAATAAGTTTTCAAACCATATTAAATTGAGATTCTAACTCAATGTATACACATTGGAACACTGAAAAAACCAGAGGGTGCCTAATTTCGCGTGGAAAGCACCTACTATGTTTTCTTTGTCTAATATCACCAAATTAACGACAGAGTTGGCTGAAACTTCCTTCACAAAATTGTTAAAAATTGAATTAGCTTTCAGGAAATTCAAACCTCACCTTTTAGTTCTTTTTGAGTAGATCAAACCGATTTAATAAGTAGAAGTGTGCCGTGTGTGTCAAAATCTTCCATGGCTGACTATTTTTTTATGTTATTCTTCATCTCTTTCCCCTTATTCCAAAACCTTTCCTCTTCATCTTCTTCCTTAGATTAAACTCAAGATACCTCTATTTTGATGAAAATAGATGAGATGATGGAGAGAAGGGAAGTACCATAAGAGAAGAAAAAATATTCCTTACCTCTTTTCCTCTTTCTTTCATCTATCCTTTCTTTTTTTAAAAAAACAAAACATTTAAATATATAAAAATATTATATAATTTATTTCCATTTGTTTTTGCTTTATTTTCTTTTTCTTTTTCTTTTTATTCTTTATATTGAAAAAAAATCCAAAGAGAATCTCGGGTTTACATGAATCATATTTCATTGATCCTTCCACTCGGCTTTCTCTTTTCGACTAGTCTTCTTCCTTGTAAATCAATGTCAAAACCTATTAAGTAGAAGCTTTCTTTTAGAGTCATGTAAGAGCAAACAACGGACACTACTTAAACTTAATAAAGAGCGGAAAGAAAGCGAAAACTAAGACAAATGTTGATCCTTCCTCTGCTGAGGTCGGGGCTCTTTGTTACCCCACGAACAAAGATTAGTGACCCTTCGTTAAGGGTCGAGCCATTTCATCCTCTCTTTCTACACCACGTAGTGGGTCATTTTATTTCTTTTAGTAGGGAAAGTCAATGAACAAGGCCTATTGGGAATGATCAATCTCTCTTGACCAAGGCGCGTGTCTGACAACTCTGAATCCAAAGACTATTTTTAACTTATTCCACTAACGGACATTAGAATCCCCTTCCACTTCCACGTGCAAACTTCCTTCCTTCAACCGAATTGACTTCTTTAGTGATCTCTTTCGTAAGAGATATTCATTATTATGTCATAAAAAGCAAAGAACTCTTTTCACTCTTCTTTTTCGAGTAAACGAAAGCGGGAAAAGGGGCATGATTTTTAGTCAAAGCCACAGGTCGGATTATCTTTCTCATAGTGGCACAGATCGATCGGCATGACATTAGTTGTAGGAGCTTGAGCTTGCTGAGGGGAATTCAGTAGCGTCAGTGGCGCTTTTGGTGTCAGAACCCTTGTGGGTTGGTGTTGAAGTTGCTTTGCTTATTCAAAATATGGTATATGATGAATGAAGAAATTGAAGACGAATCCATAGAAGGTAGAAAGTTCTAGGACAAGAAAAGCACCAAAGAGGTCTCCTCAATTAGATCTCGCCTGCTTTCTCTTCCACGGTCACTCCACGAATTGAAAGCAAAAGCGAGAACTCAGAATATCCTTCATAAACTCCTTATTCTCGGGGAACCCATTGAGGAAAGGGGGAGACTCGTGCTATCACTTTGAAGATCAAGTAGGGTGGTTCGAGACCTATATGGGTATGCTCCTAGTAGATTATTCTCTAATGAAGATTTTTTTCGCAAGCAAATTCTTTGCTCCTTCGGGGGCACGAAGCAAAGCGATTGTGAAGGAACCCTGAGATTAATCAAAGTCCTTAATAAAAAAGAAAGACGTTTGTATTCCATAGTCAGCTATATTGATTTGATCTTTCCCCATATTTGACTTGTTTTGGGTAAAGTCTCTTGCTTAGACCGTAGACCACAAGGGGTAATGGAAAGCCATAAGAATCTAGAGTGGGTACTAAAGGATCGCAATAGGATTCTCACCTCGATAACAAAGCCAATTTTTTGACACCTGATCACGGAGTTGCTATATTGGTCTTTTCTAGCCTGAGAGCACCCGTAGGAAAAGGGGATAAGTTGCTCCATGTGAGGGATTGTGTCACTTCTCTTTATAAATGAATAAGAGTTCTTAAGCATGAAGCTCAGAGTTGCCAGTCGCAACTAGAGCATCCCGTCTTCAGGCCGTGTTCATATCGACAAAGCATCAGAATTCTCAATAAAAAAAAGATGAGACTTTGACAATCAACTATAGGGAAGTCCTCCCCTTCTTATGGGCCTTAGTGGAAGCTTGCAGCGTATGCCAAGATCTCCTTCTTTGGTACTACCCTCCAGGCTCAGAAATGGAATTACCACATCAATAGACACTTGATAATGGTTAGTCTTGCCTATGGAAATGAATATTGACTATTCCTCAAAACCCTTCAAAGCATTTTCCCCATCTGCCTAGTCACCTCTCATTTTAAGTCAGGGGATTCCTCGAGTCCATTCCATTGTGGGATTGGCATCAGCCACTCATTCCATTCAAAGAGTGAACAAATTTTCTCTTCTTCGTCAAGAAGCTAAAACTCTTAACTAAACCGCAGGGGTAGCGAGTGCAAAAAGTAGTAAGACGGTAATGGCCAAAGACTACGGTTGCTCTGGCTGTACGTGTCTTGCCTCCTTGCTTTGGTGCATAGTCTATAGGTCCAATCTCATTTGCTAGCAGCTGCTTTCTTAGTTATCAACTGTAAAGTTGAAAGGGTGTTATTTGAGGTAAGTCGTTATCAAAATGATAGGTTGTTATGGATGTAAGTATGCAAAACAAGAATTTATTCCTAGTCTAAAATAAAAGAATTCAAGAATAGAGAAAGACTAGATGAAATATGAGGGTTAGGAATTACTTCAATTACCTTTCAAAGTTATCTTTTTAACCCTTCTTACCTTTGTGGAAATTGAGAGTAGTATGGGGAAGAAGGGTGTCGAACCCTAGAGAGCACTTAGGATTCAAAACTTCAAGACTCACAAACAAGGTCGATTAGTAGCTTCAGGATCTAAAAGAAAATTAGAAACACAAAAAGGGGGAGGGGTTTGTGGAAGTAATTTTTGAACTATAGTAAAGAACAAGCATTAAGGAATGATTAGTGACAAGTAATTCAAGTAAAGTTTTTCTTTCAAGTTTAGTAAAGGGACTTTTTCTTGGGTAATTACCATGTTTCTTATCATTGAAAAAGAAAGAAGATCAATTAATCTTTTTTTTTTATGAATATGCAAGAATGAAATTTTTCAAAAAGAAAGTAACTAAATCTCTGTTAAAACATGATCAATCTCAGCGATCAAAGCATGTTCAAACCGAGAAAAAATTTATCCTATTCAGGATTTGCTAAGGAGGGGATAGCCACTATCCTTAGCAAAATTAATGCCCATTTCAAACTTGTTATGCAAGAAACAATTAGCAGAAAATTAAAGACAATCTCAACAATTAATTCATCATAACAAACCATTGCAAATCAAAATTTAAGTTCAGCACTTTAAGAGTTTGTAAAGAAATTTCGATGAAAAATTGATGGGAAAAACTTATTTGTTTTATTGAAACTTCAAAAGAAATTGCAAAGGGAAACAAGCAATCAAATAAAAAATTGAAAAGATATAGAAAGAATTTAATTCTCAAAGAAAACATGGTAATTTAACCCAAGAAAAAGTCCCAATAGATTACCTTAGCCCATGAAGATGGATGAAATTCTTGAAGAAATGTTGAGGGAAGAATCCATTTATTTAACAAAAGTAATCTTTTATTGATAGAGTTTCAAGAATTTGCTACAAGAATTGAATGAGAAAGAGGGCTTTTTTACATTTGAATTTCTTATCTCTCTTCCAAAAAAATATGAGGGATTTTATAGAAGGGAAAATGGGAGAAAAAAGTGGAATTCGTTTGAAAACTGCCATTTTGCAGTTAATTTTGGGGAAAATGATGAACTGGGTCACAAATGGGCTTGGATCGGGTCTTGGGTTGGTCCAATTGAAGAGAAAAAAATAAAAAATAAATAAATGTAGCTGCTGAGATTCAAACTCACGACGGGGGAGAGGCGCGCGCGGACGAGGGATCGACACGTGGCAGACACGTGGGTCGCGAACCGGTTTGCGGATCGGGTTGCCGGGTCGGATTTCGGGCTGCACGGAAAATGAAAGGAAAAATAGTGGTGCACTTGGGGTTCGAACATGTGACTTCGAGGCGGATGCGTGGCGTGATCTGGTGATGCCATGTGGTGCGATCTGGTTCTTTCAATTTCCCGATTTTGCCCTGAACTTATTTTTGACCGTTCTTCTTCGTTATAACTCTAATGCCTTGGACTCGTATCGGGGTGAAGTTTCATATTCTGCGTAAAAATGACATTTTAGTAAGTAAATGGATAAAGGTTGGGAAAAATTAGTCTAATAATGTTAGGTCTAAAATAGCCCTAACAAAAGTCTTCCTTCGGTCTGAACTTAGAAACCTCTTCTCCCATTTTCCTCTTATGCTGGCCGATTTTCAGTCCCCCAAATGTCTGATGCGTTCTCATCTGCTAGCATGACCTCTTCCAGGCGATTGGAATTTGAGTTCTTTCCTAGAAGCATAGTTTTTAAGCATTGATTACCCATAATCAACAAAGAGAGTGAGGGCAAATCTTCCTATCCAATAAGAAAGCGAGCCTGTAAAGCCTTAAAGTTTTCTTTATAGCAATCCATCAAATCCTGTGATCAAAACATTTCAAGCCCGTAATAAATTTGACGAGCATATTTCATAGATTTGCTTTTGATCTTGGTGCTTAGAAGGTTTGGATCCCACGGAGCGGTAATAGTTTGAAGGCCAAGCCAACTCAAAGTATCCTATGAGATCAAAAATGGAGAGATTCTGTATGAACCTTTTTAGAAAAGAGAAGAAGAAGAAAGCTAGAGGTTCCTAAAGTTGACCTTCCCTTCTTCCATTTTTTCTTTTTTTTTGCAGTCAACACCCCAATGAACAAGGTATTTCATCAGATGCTATGGCCTTTCCCGCCATTGATGACTTATTCTCTTCAGCAGGTTAGGATGCAAGAAGAATGTGAGTTAGATATAGATTAGATGACTTTGAAGGAAAAGTGGTACTTTCTCTTTGCTTCAATCATAATATGGTAACTCGCCCTAAGCAAGATTTGTTCAGTCGGCCAATTCACGCATCTTCCGCAGCCTTATATGGAAATGCTCGCCTTCATCTTTTTTTCATCCAGTTCTATCGAGTGCATATGAGGTTCAGATACATCGTATGCCTATGATTCAATCTCCCTCTTCCTTCTTATCTATCCGGGGTAGGGTCTAGCCCCTTTTTTCCTCTTTCTCTGATGAGAGTGAGTTATCTTGTCGATGTAGAGACTGATGGGAATAGGTCCATACAATGTAATAGGGTCTCTTGTCAACAAGTGAGCTGTGAAGCGACCTTCCTTCGTGACAAGTGAATGATTAGGACACCTTTTAGCGTCCAATGAGTTTAGGGAAGGGGTTCAAGCCCTAGTCCAAAGTCTATCTTTCCTATCTTAACCTTAGCACTTCTCTGTACTAAGCTCTGTCACCCTGCTTTAGTAAAGGTAGCCGCGTTAGTGAGTTCGTACTATTACTCACCATGAAAGGTATTGGTCTTTCAAGAAGAAAATCAAGCTTGAAAGTCTTATTTGGTGGGAGCCGTAGTTTGTATCGTCTATTGGCTCCCAATTATCATTGCTTATCCACTCAAAGCCGTTAAGTAAAGGAATGGGGAATTCCATCAATACTGATTGTAGACAATTGAGAAGAAGTGGGAAGAGTAGACTTGAAACCAAGCGAGAAGATAGTGGGAGTACCCTTTAAGAGTGCTAGTCTACCCCGATTTTCCCATTGAGAGGGAGCCACCACTATTCAATTAGCAGAGCTCTATTGAACCTTGGAATTGGCCAATCACCAAGGGCGATCTTAGGTTAGCATTATGTTAGAACGAACTCAAAAAATCACCAGTACGACACATCGGGGAAAGTAGAGAAAGGTAGAGCACAACTCTCATTTTCAGAAAGACCTCTACTGCTAACTTCTCTGGCCTAATCTACCAAAAGAAGAAGAAGAAGAAGATTTAGTGGTATTCAAGTCATAAGAGGCTCGACTGAAAGAAGAGAAGAAAAATAAGAGAAAAGAAAAAAGTTGTCAATCCCTCCGAAGGAGTGAATTATAAGATGCAAATAATTTAAGGAGTCAGAATTCCATATGAACCTGTCCAGAGGCGTGAAGCGAAACTACTGTGAAGGAGCACTTATATTTAGAAATAACTCGACTCTAAATGATAAGGATCAAAGAATTATCTTAGAATTTGAGAGCGAAAGTCATTATCCCTTATTAGGATTAGAAGGAGCCCTTTATTTTTTGAAATAACTCGACTCAAAAGGATAGGGTTCAAAGAAGCTCGACTAAGAAGGAGAGGAGAGAGGCGAAGCGACTTAAAAGGAGTGCAAGTTGACCTACTAAATGAGTATTACTAGTGTAGTATGAATAAGAAGAAAAGATAGAGAAAGAGAAGAAAAAGAATTGGAAGTAGGATGAGATGAAGAGGACTCAGCTTACTCTATCTTCTCCTCTTATTCAATGAGCAGAGCCAGTTTATTGATTGCTTATTATAGAAATTCTTTCACACTACTTTCAGAATCTCGTCAATCATAAAAAACCTTGATTCTGATCCTTTACGGGAGAGCTAGCCTATTTCCTCATCCATATATTTAGAGTCGATATGACAGCCTCCATTTTCCTTTGTTCAATTCTTTCTTTCATTCATCAAAAGAGTTTGCATGGGTTTCAGTCAAATCCCTTTAAGTCTTCCACTTATTTTAACCCTTGTAACTGAGAATTACCTTTCAATTAGTTATTCCCATCGAAAGAACTTTTTCATTCTAGCATATTCATCTTGTCGAGGGAAGCAGTTCCACAAAGAGAGAGCGAGCTTAGTTTTTCTCTTTCGATCCAAAATGATTGATCTCACTTAGAAACTCACCCCTACTAAGAGCTTTCAGTCTCTCATTTTAGGAGTACCATAATGAGTTAGCAAGACACATAATGAGACCTACTCCTAACCGTTACGTGGGCTCAGTGGAGTGACCTCGCTTTCTTCCGTTTTGCCTCTTGTCTTATTGCCCTTCCTCCTATGCTCCTCTCCTGAGTCATATGGCTTCGCATTGTTCTTGCTTCCTCTTTTCTGCACACCAAATTCCACCTTTTCTTCTTCTCACACTTTCATTCGTATTTCAAAATATCTAAAGTCAGAACCCTTAATAGAAGAGTTGTGATAGCATTTCTTCAACCCCTGTTCTACTCCTCCTACACGGTCTCGCTTCCTCATTCCCTTAATTCCTCTCTCAAGATTTCTTCCTATAATGTCGAAGATTCAACTTCTCTTAAGAATTCAAAAATGAAAGAAAAAAAGATCTCATTCTCTCACTAGTCATCTGTCCTTTCTTCTGGAGTACTTATTCTTATTCAATTGAAACTCTTAATTATTCATTCAATGCCTCCATAACTAGTAAACGAAGTCTATTTCATTAGCGATACTTGACAGTTGATCCTATTCTACCCTTTCCCTTATAGAAGAGCAGCTTTACCCTTTTGATCCCTTCGAAGAGAGTCTCAAGAAGACAGATTCCTATCCTTTACTCATAAGACTTATTCAAGATAGAATTCATCTTTCTGTCTCGATCACACGAAGATAGTAATCTTTGGAAGACTCTTGAACCACTACACGACACTTCGATAGTCAGATTGATAATAGGATTTCCTAATCGTCAAAATGGGCAGTCGCTGATCATTCATCCAGCCTTTATTCTGAAACATCTCATGCCCTAGTCCACAGAGCAGGAATGGTCCCTGGTCCAAGGGCTAACTTCTCTCATTCGGAATACCCTCATAACGAAGCTTATAGGTTGAGTTGACTTGCATGCGAATAAGAGCTAGCTACCACTAGGCCTCCACCCACTGAATACGATCCCCTGCTTCCCCTGCTTCCCCTCATTCACTCCTCGATCTATAGAAAGAGTTCATGCAAGCGGCCAGGGCTAGTCAGTCGTGAAAGATGGAACTAACGAAACTCAATATTCTTTTCACCTTGTTCATTGAGGGGGTTTTTTGAAATTGACTAGTTATTAATCGTATCATCGACTATTAGATTCATAGTCAAAGACAAGAAGAAATATAAGCTAAAGAAAGCATTACACAGTCTCGGTCTGGAAGAATATGAGAATGAAATATACTTTCTTGAATTTCTTCCTCTTTATACTTTCTTGAATTTCTTCCTCTTTCTCTGGTCTGACTTGAAAAGCTTATGCTTCATTCTTCCAGTGGGGCTTTTCTTGTTTAAGCTTTTCCCTTCGCGGGTGTGACCCTACTGCCAAAAAAGCTTTCTCAACTCCTTTTTCACTTACACTCCTTTGAGCCTTATTAAGGATAAGGACTTTCATTTTCAAATCCTACTCCGCCTCTCCTTTCAGATAAATATAGATTTTTGACTCATTTAGAGTAGCTTAATTAGACTCCAATTTTTTTCATTGATGCTAAAATTTGGGTGCAAAATGGATATGTGGAGGGATCAAAATGCAATTCTCCCCAAATAGTAGTTTAGGACTCATAGCTCATTTTAGAGCTTACCAAACTCAGAATTTCCACTTCCGCGCATGGATGCCTTAACCCCACAATCGGTCTCCTCTTTCTTCTCTTTTAGCGATAAGCTTCTTTGCTTCTGTGTGAAGCCTCTGTACTGGTTCGATGTTCTGTACTATGGGAGCGACACACCCTAAGTATGAGTATTTCATCTATGAGATTAGATTAAGAATCAGAAATAGTTCTATTAAGAGGCTATAAAGAGATCATACTCAGAGAAAGAATACCACTGAAACTTCAATTGAAAGAGTCCGCTGATCGGCTGTCGTAGAAGTTCTTTTTGGTTTAGTTGCGAGTGTAGCAGAAGAGAACTGGTTTTTAAGGGAATTCAATCTCGGTTGCTACAGAGCCCGCTGTCGTCAATCTTTTAACTTTCTTTCATTTCTTTTATTACCAAGCTTTGAATCCAGGGTGGGCCCATCTGTGTGCACCCTTCTTTTCATGGGATGAACGATTTGCTGGTTTCACTGCTCCTTTGCAAATTCTTTGCCCTTGCTTTGCACCTTGATTTCAGAGTTGTTTGAAAGAAATAGATGATCTTGTTTGAATCCTCAAGACTAGACCCCGTCATGCCTGGTCTCTTTCTGAAATTGTTCTTGATATGAGATTCTAACCACTGCAAGCACTTATCTAATGTAGGAATTATCTAATGTAGGAAGAGAGACCACATTAGCTATTATTCTTTTTCTTGTATATTCAAAACAAGAAAAAGAAATGGAAGGGATGAACTCACTCTAGGGATTGACCAGACTCATTCTATAATTAGAGTTATGGGTCAAACTCCCATCATAAGTAGAGAAAGGTGAGACCAAGAATATATGAGGCATCATACGAGAAAAAAAGATTCCCCGTTGCGCAGGGGGGTGGCAAAAGTAATATATAAGTGGTTCTCTTTCAAAGGGGTATATCAAGCTCTTATTCTCTTTTAAGTCTTCTGCATATATAACTAGATTTAAGGGGTGCAAAAGAAAAAAGTAATAATCAGCTCTTCCTATCCATTCATTTTTCATTTCACAAGAAAAGTAAGCTTTTTTTTATGCGATAAGAAAGCTCTTCTGTAAAGAAGAAGAAGAGGGTTATTCTTGCCTAACAAACTCTTTTGTTTTATTTTGAGGTTTCGAAGAGCTTTAGAAACTTCTAATTCATATTCTAGCTTGATAAAGGAATAGTTTCATATATATTGAAATAATCTTGAGCACTTTCGCAGCGCAATTCAGGCTTGATAAACCCCTTAATTATGATTGATGATTTCTTTCGTGTTTATGATTTTGAAATCCTATTAAATACTATGGGCTTCTCTCCTCGATTCTGATTCCCTACAACTAATGAAGATTCATGAGGTGCTCAAGCCTTGACCCCTCACCTCTTCAGTCTAGCTTTCACTTCTTTCTTTCCATTAGAAAAGGACTCCTGCCCCTGCCCCAGGCTTAAACAGAAAGCAATAGCTAGCCAATATACTGAATGTGCAAGACAAGAGAAATTTTGTCCTTTACTGGTTCCCGCTAGTAGAAATAGGGGAATTTCTATGAAATAGAATTAGAAATATAGAGGAGATCCTGAAAGAAAAATCAAGGAGATCAGGATCTATTTTCATAAAAAGAAAGAAATGAACAAGGAGAACCATGGGAATGGGGCCTTCGCAGGTAGGGAGCTCCCTTCCAGGCCGACTAAGCTGATAGGTGCTAACAAGCAAATTCTCCACAATCTTGCTCTTCTTTCCCGCTACATGGGTGGATGAGTTGACCATAAAAAAATTGGTCTGTGAATGGAAGAGGAAGAATGGAATAGAAAGCTCTTCCAGAGGAAATGGAAAGCCAAAAACCTAGATCTGTCTTATCCTTTGAATTTAGAATACCTATCTCTTGGATCATGAGCTAGGAATTCCCCTTGTCTGTAAAAGTGAGTTTAGGGTAGCATTCTCTCTCTTTTCACTTATCTTATCCTCTCATCTCTGCATTTGATTTTGTATATGTATATGCCCTCTTTCTAAGCCCAATTCATTTCTTTCTCGTGCCAGACTAATTCCCTAGTAGAATGAATAGATTCCCCCTATTCGTCACTCTTGTATTTCTTTTTTCTCCTTTCTTGCTGTCCCAAGACTAGAAGAAAACTCTATACTAGAGTCAGATTTACGCTCCCTTAATATTTCTTCCTTGAGACTTTCTATCTTTCGGTGGGGCTCATATAAGAAGATATAAGGAATAATCCAGGCAATAGTCAGATGTCCTCTCCTTATAGTCGAGCCGCTTTCACTCATCTCCCCAAGCTCTTTATTTCCTCTCTCGTCTTCTTTGATAGGTTATTGAGGTTCTTGATCTCTTCCTTTTTGTAATGGATGAGAGACTAAAATTAGAAACTTGAGACGAGAGGTCGAGCGCCCATCCCATCTCAAAGAGGTTTTGAGGTTAAATCCCTGAAAATCTCTATTTTGTGAATAGGTAGGCGGAGTTAGAAATTTCTCTTTCGACTCCCCACTTCAAGGTGCAAAGCTGCGATAGGCTTCGCCCAGTCCGGAAGACAAGATCCAGTTGAGAAAATCTATCCTCATGAGATAGGTATTTCTCATACCAAAAGAAGTATGAAGAGTGATCACTCAAAACTCGACCAATCTTTCTTGAGACAGAAGCTTCCGTGGTAGGGACAAATAGATTCTTTTCTATAGTATAATTCATTATAGAGTAGGATAGCCTCAATGTCCAGTGATAGAGTAGACGAATGATAAGGCAAAATGAGAGGACAAACATGCTCAATAAATGAGTACAAAAAGATCAGTGAAAGACCAAACCCGTTGAGTAATCCTAATCTATGGAGTAACAGGATCTCAAACTTTCTTTTTGTAATGGAACACTAATCCATAAAGGTAGCCTTCAGAATCAGCTTCAGAATCAGACCCATTGAGTAATCCTAATCTGTGGATTCTCTCTGTCTCGTGTCTCAGTTTCGAAAGACTACTCTATTGAAATATCTAATTGAATTGCTAGGTCGGCCATCCAAATATTTCCAGATTAGACTACTAGAAAGCTATCACTTTCATCATATGAAAGGCAGGGCTAGGTACGATAATGGAAATGTATAGGACTGTAGAGAAAGCGAAAAGACCCCTTGTTCATTGAGGCGGTTCAGAAAGAGTACTCCTCTTTGCGAAAAGAGTGCTCGGTCTCAAGTCCTTTGGGATCTCCTTTCTGATGATCGAATACTGATTTTGCTTATTCATTCCATTACATCGATCCTTCAGACCAATTAAAGAATGTCTAAAGCAAATGAAAAAAGAAATCTGCCATTGAAAGTTCACCTTTTCCTCCTTTCACTTCTGCCTCAAGCATTGATATTCCCTTCATAAATATGCCAATATATCATAATAATATATAAAAGTGCAAAAGCATTGATTTTCAAGGATTTTCCCACCTAACCCAAGATAAGACTCCTACTAAAATATAATCAGCTAGAGAAGAGGAAACCTACTCAAATACTAAAAGAAAGGAAGAAAAGGAATACTCAACGCAAATCGACACCTATGGAATAAGAAGCCTCCTTCTTTTAATACAGGAAGAGGACTAGTCCTTGAAAATTTTGCATTTTGCCTAATTCATCTAAGATTCAGACATTCGCTTCGTTGACAGCTTCTTTGATCTTTTATGGACAAACCCCAACCAGACCTTTCTTTCCCTTGATCGAGAGGGCTACCTCCATTTCTACTACTAGAGTAGCCTCATCAAATAGTACCATTTCCCCTTTTCTGAATAGTGATTCATACCAAACCCAAAGTAGAGACCACTCTTATCTTTAATGGCGCTTGATTCGCCTTGTCTTCTTTCTTGAAAAGAGAATTCTTTTGATCTCATTCTTCCTTAATATAAGAAAACAACATCGAGAATAATCAAACAAAGGTGATGATTTCAATACAAAGTCTAAGACAGATATTTCAGGTGCCGATCTAGAAAAATTCAGAAATTTCCTTAATAAGAAATTCTCCATCCGACCCTTATCAGTTAATATATGGATGAAAAAAGGTCCTTTGGAAAGGTCAAAACTAGAAAAGAAGGATTCCAATCTAAACTAAAGGAAATGAGAGAAAAAAGACAACCTCTCCTTCAACAACTCCCCTTAAGAAAATCGGGGGAGGACCGCTACTTGGGTCATTTCCATTAGGATGCGAGAGGCCTCTATAAATGCAATTAGAGGAAGTTCTTCAAAGAACTTACACTTTTTTAAGCTTTCCCTTCTTTCATCAAGTGAAGAACCATGATCCAAGTGACCCTAGAGGGAACAAAAAAAGAGATGATCAACCGAATAATAGGAAGTAAAAGATTTTCGAGAGAAAACAAAATTACAAAAAGATAAACGATTGAAAATTTAATTTATGTCAATATCGAGAAATCCTCTTCAATTACCATCAAAACCATAACGCAGTAAAACCAAAAATGATAGGGTTTAGTTGTAACAAGATAGTTCGTGTCGTCATTTTGTCAGTTAAAAAAATTACTTCTGGATAACCTTTTCTCCATAAGTTTTGCAAGCATGATGCATCTCCCTTTTTTCACCTTTAATGGCAACCATAGAGGGAAATAATAAAGCTGCTAAATACAAGTGATGATTCAAGAGTTTATCTTAAACCACGTTGGTGCAAGTTGGCAATATCTTTCAAAAGAAGGGAGAACAAAGGGTACACTTTCCATAATATTTCCAAAGCAGAATATTATTTTAAACATATTGCCTACTCTTCAATAATGAGCCCACTAGAAGATATAATCAAGTAGATAGAAAACAACAAAGACAAACTACAAAATTCGAAGGAGCCGACATAACATTAAATTACACCTAGTTTCACATCGCCTTCTTGGCAAGTTAGAGATATCAATACAATTAGGAACTAAAGATCTTTCATTTAGCAACCCGCTTCTTTAAGGTCGTTAATTAACAAGGGTCATTACTACTATGCATGCAATTTTAAAACCAAAACTGATTGGCCATTAGGCACACAAATCTAGTTGACCTGAAAGTAGACATATCTAGTGTGTACATAGCGATAGGTAGAAGGGTAGCTGCCACTAAGTTATACACACAACGTGCAACAAAGGGTCTCATATTATATAATCATATCATAGTAACTTATAACTTTATATCACGTTTTTATAAATTGTCAGTCATCAACCACACATACCATCGAATAAAGTTTCTCTGCATGCCTTAAAATTTAATTACATTACATTTTTCCTGTCCGAAAGGAATTATAAGATGTTGAAACTTAATATGTGTCTAGATAATCTTTCCTTTGGCTTACCGAACCCTTTTAAAATTTTAAAATATGGACCCAAAACAAATTTCAACTTTCATACCGCTTAATCAAAGCTGTAATTAAATTCATTATAAAAAAAAAGTTTTTGAATATTTTATCCAAGCTGTCCTTTGTCAAGAAACTGTCTCGGAACCATTAACTACGACAACACAAATTATAGCATCAAAATTGAGTTTAAAAGTGACTTGGAGCAACACCACCAAAGAAACTCATATACAACGACACAACCTTGCTAAATAAGGTTCGAAATGTTTCCTACCTTTCAATTCCAACACTGAAACGGAGTGGATTACTCAAATCAAATCCGTTGGAACTGTGGGTCATGGTAGCTAGATGCAGCTCAGCGTGAGATTATGGTGGAAAATTTGTGGGTTTCTGTTCTGCACACGTGAGAGAAAGAAACTCCCAAAGGGAGAGAAGGGGCGACTAACAGTGATCCGATCGGTGACTGGTAGAAGTAAACGGCGCCTGGAGGTGATTGTTGGCTGATTATGGCGTGCGGATGTGGCGAGGTCTCGAGTAAGAGACAAACAACTACCGATGGGCTGTCCATACCGACAGTAGAGCAACGTCCCGATGTGGCTTGTGGCAATAAGGTTTGCGTTCAGTGGTTGGCCGTCAAGACGGTTAGATAGAGTAAGCTAGATGATGTCACGATTAGGGGTTTCACGCGACAGCCCAAGATTCATAATTTATTCCTCTATTTCCATTTCGGGGGGAGGGAGGAGGGGTTTGGCATGTATGGCTATATTTCTTTTAATTAAAAATAAAAATTAAATATATAAAAACGTTTTTAAAAAGTTTCAAATATAGCAAAGTTCAGTGACAGACTCCAATCGAGACTTTTATGGGCTATCAGTGATAGACCAATATTTTTAAGTATGGTCTATCATTAATAGACCACAAGGTGTTTATAGTTTCTTTTACGTTTGTGATTAAGAAACCATATTCTATGAAAAGGAAAGAAATAAAAGTACATAGTTGGTTAAAAAATTAATATTTATTCACATATATTACACTATTATTAATCAATTATGTGCACATAGTGCTTGAACTGCCAATCTTGCAGATAAATTTGTAGCATCGCCTAATCCAAATGACTTCGCAGATACATCAATGGAACAACTTTCCATGCCAATGCAAGCTTTTTCCACAAAAAGGGCACTGTTTGTCACATCCCATGAACCTTGCTTAAACGAACCACATTTCCCCTCTGGATTTCCATAGCTAGCAAATTGGATTTCAAAGATGACATGTCCTCCCTGACAAGACAACTCTAAGGTGCTTCCTTCATTAGCATTTGCACATATAGTTCCTATTGTGATTGTTTGAACCGACACGTGTTGTGGATTTCCACCAATTTCTTCAAATAAAATCAATGTGTTTGTGTTGCTCGAAAGAAATGATCTTGGAACGTGATACCATCTTTGAGAAGAATTTCCACAATTTCACACACATTTGCTAGGGTTGTATGCACCTCTGTAGTCACATGTTGCGCTACAACTATCATTGCCAGCAATGAAAGATGGCCAAAATCGGCCTATGCTTTGCCCATTTACCCAAGCTTGGCCTTTTCCCATTCCTTGCATGTCCAAGACTACTGGGTCAATTCCGGCAGGTGTCTTAAAGCTAGTCTTGTACCACGTCATTCGCCTTCCAATAGATTTTTGATTTAGTGAAATCCAATTTGTTCTCTGTGAGAACATTGGGTTGTAAATTTGCTTCATTTCTCCATTTAATCCAACCTTATAAGACCATAAGTTTGATGACAAATCGGTTTTCACGTTTCCATCTCCAATTAGATAAATGGGACCTCCATCGATTCCCGTTGGCACCATATCATAAAATGCGTCGTAATTCTTCAACCCAACTGTGGCACTCAAAAGAGTTATTGTGTTGGTTCCTGATTTTAGTAGAACCGGTTTCTCAAACACAAAACTTTGGCCATTACTCCCCCACTGCGACCCAATGTATCTTTTATTAACGAAAGCATGAAGCACATGACCCTTTGTATTCACTTGGAGAGTCGTATTTTGAAGAGAAGATGTTCCGTTAGTGTCAACACTCGTCATGTAGCATAAGTAGCCGCTGAAATCAACCTGACCCTTTTTTGTTCCAAAAGAAGGTTTGCCGCAAATTTACCATTTCCTTGCAGTGTCTTTCATAGGTTATGGAGCCCAAGCCCACGAGAGTTGTGCATTTTCCTTCTCATTTTTCTTCTTCACGAACAAAGATGTTTGAGAATTTACTTTTGCAGTGTTGTAAACCTCCTTGTTGCAACCATCAAGAATGCTCACAGACCAAGCTGGTACAAAATATTTTCCATCTCCTTGTAGATCTATGGTGGCATCATTTTTTTCATCTGTGTTGCTTAAAAAGCAGAACCTCTCCCCTGTTGTTGGGTTAAAGAATTTCGTTAAAGTTACAGAGCTACTAAAGTTTTGGTCTGAGCGTGTGCCGTTAGTGAGAATCTTCTCTCCTAACTTGATTGAATGCATGGAGTTGTTTGAGATGCCCCTATTTAGGTTGATTCAAGTTCCCATATTCATCAAGTGGGGCGTTGTAATCATAAGATGTAGTGATGAATGGACCTCCCGATGTTCTTCCAAAGTTGGTGCCTCCGTGATACATGTAATAATTGTTGAAGACGCCGCCAGATTGAAAAAATCTTGCCACAGAAATGCTACATCTTCTGCAGTTTTGTAAGGGTCTTTGTCACCCCATTTCTTGAACCATCCCACCCAATTTTCAGTGAACATTTTTGGGCTCTTACGATTGTTTGGAGTAAAGTTATCACAGTAGAATCTATTGCATGTATTAATGATAGGTTGTGGGGCATCACTTTCTTGGCACATGATCCATGGAACGCCAATATTGAGAGATTCGGCCATTTGAGCACACCAATTGATATATGCTTTTCCTGCATCTCCATAAGCTGGTGTCATCACATTTCCATACTCATTCTCGATTTGAGCTAATATTATTGGCCCTCCTTGTGAAGCAAAGAGATTGGCTTGTTTACACATATTCACTATCTTTGTCGTGAAAGTTTGCATTTCATTCTTGTAGACTTGATTATTAGTTCGCAGTTGGATTCCTGGCATATTGTGCAACCACACTGGAAAGCCTCCGTAGTTCCATTCGGCACACACGTAAGGACCAATCCTCATGACAACATAAAGTCCAGCATCTTGGATGAGTTGGAAAAATTTAATAAAATCTAAACATCCAGAGAAATCATATTTCTGTCGTTGTAGCTCGTGACGATCCCAAAAAATGTATGTCTCAATTGCATCAAGTCGGCCATCTTTAGCTTTTTGAATAAGATCAGGCCACATTGCTTCAGTGCTGCGTGGATAATGAATTGAGCCTGAGAAGATAATACGTCGTTCTCTGTTGATAATTATCGCATTTGAATCATATGAAACATTATCTCCTATGCAAAAAGTCAAGCAAGCTAGAGTTGCAACAAGCCATTGAAGCTTAAACATCTTTGATCCCACAACTTATGTGTTTGGTTTATTTATGTTTCCTGAATCGATGTGTTTATTTATATAGAATACATATAGTGATAAGGTGAGAGTTCTTTCCTATCTATATTTGTGTTCAAGGTTGTCGATCAATTCTAAACATAGAAAAGCGTCTGACAAAAGTTTTTCGATATGAGTTGCATCCTCTGAAATTGATGAATTCTAGTTGACCTTATCCATCAAATAACCTTTTACCGAATTACAACTATTGTACGCAATTAAAAAAAAATTGTCTTTTTCTCAGGACAACTTAGGATTCTATTTTCCATTTTTCACATTTGGCCTCGTGTTGTAAGCCATCAACTTTAAGGTTAAGCTATTTTAATACGAGCAATTGAATGTAAATAGATAGATAGATATTATATTTGCACCAAACACAAAGATGACATATCAAGATATTTATTTAACAACCCTCTTAAATTGTGGATTTTAATCCTTCTCATTACACTCAATTAGCATTAAAAAACTAATTAATTAAAATTCATGTTCAAATTGATTAAAGATGGTAGTTGTTTAGTGAAAATATTGTTTCATTATTTAAAATACTTCTTTAATTTACATATCATGATGTGTGATGTGTGATGGTTGAAACATTGAAGGTAAATAAATCCAAGTGACCCTAAAGGGAACAAAAAAAGAGATGATCAACCGAATAATAGGAAGTAAAAGATTTCCGAGAGAAAACAAAATTACAAGAAGATAAAGGGTTGAAATTTAAATCCTCTTCAATTACAATCAAAACCATAATACAGTAAACCAAAAATGATAGGGTTCAGTTGTAACAGGACAGTTCGTCGTCGTCATTTTGTTAGTTAAAAAAATTACTTCTGGATAACCTTTTCTCCATAAGTTTTGCAAGCATGATGCATCTCCCTTTTTTCACCATTAATGGAAACCATAGAGGGAAATAATGAAGCTGCTAAATCCAAGTGATGATTCAAGAGTTTATCTTAAACCACGTTGGTGCAAGTAACCAACATCTTTCAAGAGAAGGGAGAACAAAGGGTACACTTTCCATAATATTACCAAAGCAGAATATCATTTTAAACATATTGTCTACTCTTCAATAATGAGCCCACTAGAAGATATAATCAAGTAGATAAAAAACAACAAAGACAAACTACAAAATTCGAAGGAGCCGACATAACATTAAATTACACCTAGTTTCACATCGCCTTCTTTGCAAGTTAGAGATATCAATACAATTAGGAACTAAAGATCTTTCATGTAGCAACCGGGTTCTTTAAGGTCCTTAATTAATCAGGGTCATTACTACTATGCATGCAATTTTAAAACCAAAACTGGTTGGCCATTAGGCACACAAATCTAGTTAACCTGAAAGTGCCATTGAGTTATACACGCAACGTGCAACAAGGGGCCTCGCATTATATAATCATATCATAGTAACTTATAACTTTATATCACGTTCTTATAAATTGTCAGTCATCAACAATACATACCATCGAATAAAGTTTCTCAGCATGCCTTAAAATTTAATTACATTACATTTTGCCTGTCTGAAAGGCATTATAGAAGGTTGAAACTTAATATGTGTCTAGATAATATTTCCTTTGGCTTACTGAACCCTTTTGAAATTCTAAAATATGGACCTAAAAAAAATTTCAACTTTCATACCCCTTAATCAAAGCTGTAATTAAATTCATTATCAAAAAAAGTTTTTGAATGTTTTACCCAAGCTTTCCTTTGTCAAGAAACTATCTCGGAACCATTAATAACGACAACACAAATTATAGCATCAAAATTGAGCTCAAAAGTGACTTGGAGCAACACCACCAAAGAAACTCATATACAACGACACAACCTTGCTAAATAAGGTTCGAAATGTTTCCTACCTTTCAATTCCAACACTGAAACAGAGTGGATTACTCAAATCAAATCCATTGGAACTGTGGGTCATGGTAGCTGGATGCAGATCGACGTGAGATTGCGGTGGAAACTTCGTGGGTTTCTGTTCTGCACACATGAGAGAAAGAAACTCCCAAAGGGAGAGAAGGGGCGACCGACAGTGATCCGATCGGTGACTGGTAGAAGTAAACGGCGACTGGAGGCGATTGTTGGCTGATTATGGCGTGCGGATTGGCGAGGTCTCGAGTGAGAGAGAAAAAACTATCGATGGGCTGTCCATACCGACAGTAGAGCAACGTCCCGATGTGGCTTGCGGCAATAAGGTTTGCGTTCAGTGGTTGGCCGTCAAGAGGGTTAGATAGAGTAAGCTAGATGGTGTCACGATTAGGGGTTTCACGCTACAGCCCTAGATTCATAATTTATTCCTCTATTTCCATTTCGGGGGGAGGGAGGAGGGGTTTGGCATGTATGGCTATATTTCTTTTAATTAAAAATAAAAATTAAATATATAAAAACGTTTTTAAAAAGTTTCAAATATAGCAAAGTTCAGTGACACACTCCAATCGAGACTTTTATGGGCTATCAGTGATAGACCAATATTTTTCAGTATGGTCTATCATTAATAGACAGCAAGGTGTTTATAGTTTCTTTTACGTTTGTGATTAAGAAACCATATTCTATGAAAAGGAAAGAAATAAAAGTACATAGTTGGTTAAAAAATTAATATTTATTCACATATATTACACTATTATTAATCAATTATGTGCACATAGTGCTTGAACTGCCAATCTTGCAGATAAATTTGTAGCATCGCCTAATCCAAATGACTTCGCAGATACATCAATCGAACAACTTTCCATGCCAATGCAAGCTTTTTCCACAAAAAGAGCACTGTTCGTCACATCCTATGAACCTTGCTTAAACGAACCACATTTTTCCTCTGGATTTCCATAGCTAGCAAATTGGATTTCAAAGATGACATGTCCTCCCTGACAAGACAACTCTAAGGTGCTTTCTTCATTAGCATTTGCACATATAGTTCCTATTGTGATTGTTTGAACCGACACGTGTTGTGGATTTCCACAAATTTCTTCAAATAAAATCAATGTGTTTGTGTTGCTCGAAAGAAATGATCTTGGAACATCATACCATCTTTGAGAAGGATTTCCACAATTTCCCACACATTTGCTAGGGTTGTATGCACCTCTGTAGTCTCATGTTGCGCTGCAACTATCATTGCCAGCAATGAAAGATGGCCAAAATCGGCCTATGCTTTGCCCATTTACCCAAGCTTGGCCTTTTCCCATTCCTTGCATGTCCAAGACTACTGGGTCAATTCCGGCAGGTGTCTTAAAGCTAGTCTTGTACCATGTCATTTGCCTTCCAATAGATTTTTGATTTAGTGAAATCCAATTTGTTCTCTGTGAGAACATTGAGTTGTAAATTTGCTTCATTTCTCCATTTAATCCAACCTGATAAGATCATAAGTTTGATGACAAATCGGTTTTCACGTTTCCATCTCCAATTAGATAGATGGGACCTCCATCGGTTCCCGTTGGCACCATATCATAAAATGCATCGTAATTCTTCAACCCAACTATGGCACTCAAAAGAGTTATTGTGTTGGTTCCTGATTTTAGTAGAACCGGTTTCTCAAACACAAAACTCTGGCCATTACTCCCCCACTGCGACCCAATTTATCTTTTATTAACGAAAGCATGAAGCAACCCGCCTTCTTTGCAAGTTAAAGATATCAATACAATTAGGAACTAAAGATCTTTCATGTAGCAGCTCGGTTCCTTAAGGTCCTTAATCAAGGTCATTACTACTATGCATGCAATTTTAAAACCAAAACTGGTTGGCCATTAGGCATACAAATCTAGTTGACCTGAAAGTAGACATATCTAGTGTGTACATAGCAATTTTTGGCTTATTATGGCGTGCAACATAAAGTCCAACATCTTGGATGAGTTGGAAGAATTTAATAAAATCTAACGTCCAGAGAAATCATATTTTCGTCGTTGTGGCTCGTGACGATCCCAAAAACTGTATGTCTGAGTTGCATCAAATCTTCTATCTTTAACTTTTTGAATAAGATCAGGCCATATTGCTTCAGTGCTTCGTGGATAATGAATTGAGTCTGAGAAGATAATACGTCGTTCTCCTTTGATAATTATCGCATTTGAATCATATGAAACATTATCTCCTATGCAAAAAGTCAAGCAAGCTAGAGTTTCAACAAGCCATTGAAGCTTAAACATGTTTGGTCCCAGGGCAAAGAAAGATGCTTCGATACCAAGTAGTAGTCAAACTCCCAGGAAAGTTGACACGCTCGACCCAAAGGATTGCGAAGAGGCAAGGGCATTTGATCTTGAGGCTGACTATGCAGTTCTTTCTACTGGATAAGTTCATCTCCGATCGAGAATTTTCATTGGCAAAGCCAAGGCCTCAAAACTCATAGAAAGAGAAAGCCTATAGTCGAAAGAGTGAACACATATTTCCTATTCATTCTCCTTAAAGAAGGCCTTTCTTTTTTCCTTATCATGAACAATCACAACCTGAAACAAAGGTGACTGCTTAAACAAGTTCTACCGCCTCTAAAATCTCAGCGAAATGAACAAGTCCTTCGGAAGGATGGTAGTCCATCCTCAAATTCCAATGGCTCAAGCTTCATGACTGATGTCGAGATAGATGGCGGTTTGGGTTGAGATGCTTAATAACTGATGTCTCAAAAGGTCCATTCAATCCTTTTGTGGTAAAGCAGTATGGGTTTAGCTTCAGGTTCCGATTTGATATTCATTGGGATCTCAATAGCTTATAATAATCGTTCCCTTCCAGCGAGGTGGCTTGCACGCTTCGTGGGTCGACCAGTTTGAGGGGTAGGTATGGGAAGCGGCAATTTCCCTGGAAAGCGTGATTATTTGATGAAAATCTCGAGTCAAGCCCTTAACCCTTTGAAGCACTTGGCTTTTGACTTCTGTGAGACTTTTTGCAACTCCTACGAAGCCTTTTCTTTCTTAGAAATGTGTAACCTTTCACTAGACACATAAAAAATTATAAAAGAAAAACTCACAAGTTAATAAATAAATAATTATAAGAGAAAGTAAAGTTGAGAAGTAAGAACAATAATAATAAGCATATATTTAATCATTTAGTCTTTTTTTTCTTTTGCATTTTTTTATGGAAGCTTAAAGAAAGATAAATAGAATAATGAGAATAGTAAGAATAAGAAAAAAAACAAGAACTTTGAAGAAAAAAATAAACAAAATAATAAAAAGAAGAAGAAAAAAGAAAAGAAAGAAAGATTAAAATCTCAACACACTAAACTCACTTATAATTTGAGGTGTGGATCATGGGGACCAAAACCCTACCACTCACCTCCAACTAAGTTAAAGTTTTTTGTATGTTGGATTCTTGGTATTGCAAGGAGAAAGATATAAGCGGTTGCTAGAAGAGAAAATAAAATAGATGTTGTAGGTTTTTTTTTATTTTTTTTTAAAGAAGATATGAAGGTTAAGGGAAGTAAAGAATATGGAGGTTAGAGATTTAGATAAAGAAGAGAGAATGCTAAAGTTGTAAAAATTTCTAGGTTTTTTGTGGATGAAAAAGAGATTATTTATAGCAAAAAATGCTTCTTCAAATGGCTAAAAATTCAAAATGGCTAGTGTTTTTTTTTTAAAAAAATTTGACAATAATACCAACTTTAGCATTCATATCAAAATGGCATGAGGCCTTTAATAATCAAAATTAAATTTTAAAAAATTACCATATTTGGTATTTCTCAACCTATCTTAGTTAGACCTGACCTTAATAAGCCCTTACTTGACCAAAAGTGCATTGTTAGCCAAAGAAGAACTCCCCAACCATAAGGAAGATCTGCAGCGCATTCCTCCCCCTTCGTACACTGCTATACATGTTTTCAAGAAGGAAGACGTGCAACTCGTTTGTAAACCCCAAAACCCAAGAATCCCTAAGTCATCTAAGGAACTAAAGAGGAGATTAGAGGTTAAGGTCAGGAAAAAGATGGTTTAAGATTGTTGCTTCAAGATAGATTGGAAATGAATTTTAATAAGATTGGATAGTTAAGTTCAAGTCTTATGGAAGATGTGTCATTATTTTTAAAATGACAAAAGAAAAGAGTCATTGTAACAAAGGAAGGCCTAAAGCATTTTTGAAAATTGGCTAAGTGTTGGGTAGGGCGTTGCATACTCTAGGTAGCTAAAAGTGTCGAGAGAATCTTTAAAAAGACAAGTTGGGCAACTAAAGGTTGAGATGTGGTATGTTTCGAGAGGCATCAAGACAACCTCTATAGAACAAGGCTAGATGGCCAAGAGTATGCTACGCAAGGAAGCTAGACATTTAGGAAATGTCAAGAAGCTCTAAAGAGGTTGGCATGCAGCCAAGAAGGAATGCCATGCGGCCAAGAGGGGGTAATTCGACAATATTCATGATTAAAAATCCGAATATCTCAATCAATATTCATGCAGGCTCTTTAGTTGACAAATAAGTCAAATGTGATGTGGGGATTTCAAACATTGAGAGAAAAAGGGTGAACAAATGATTTCGAAATTAAACAAGCAAAAATAAAAATATATTGTGATAACTAGAGCACAATCTATCTAACTAAGAATCACCAGTGTCACATTATAATAAAATACATAGATATTAGGTATCACTTCATTAGAGAAGAAATTGAGATAAGAGAAATCGAAGTTGTGAAGATCCATACCTCGGGCAATGCTTCAATATGCTAACCAAGTCGTTAGAGAAAATAAAATTCATATGATGCCTTGATGTAATCGAATTTGAACTACTTGACAAATAGACCAAAGTAGCGATTTCCATGTCACTTGTAAAGGTGAAGGACGAAAAGAAATAAAAACAAAATACTTATTTTATGATGTAACCATCAGGCTCATTGTCGAAACATATCCTTTAAATTTCTACATACAAAAAAAGTCAGGAGTGGGGTTGAGAGAGATTTATTTTGTAAAATTCAACACAAATTGAAAAGCAACAAAGAAGATAATCCTAGCCAGACCAATTAACCTCTATAGTTCTTTCTTTTTTCCTAAACCTTTCTTCTTATCATCTTCTTCTACTTATTAATCGTTCTACCTTTAAACATCTTCTATCCCTTCTCTTATGAACAACTAAAAGAGAAAGAGAGAAATTACTCTTCTTTGAATGCCTGAAACAAAAGAGAATTTTTTTTTTATTTACAACTAAATCATCATCCCAACATTCCTCCAAGATTTCAGCCCCAACTTTGTTTCAAACCCATTCAATATTATAGAAATATGAATGAAGAAAATTTTCAAGATTCAAAAGAAGAATTTGACTCAAACAAAAGAGAAATGCAATTTCATAAAAAATTTCAAATAAAAAACACAGTTAATTGCATACCCAATATCAAATTAAGCAAACTTAAATTTTTTTATTAAGAACATTCCACAAGAATTGCATGTAAATATAACCAAGATTAGATCTTATATTTGTATCTCTACTGAACCAACATTAAATTAGGGACTATATCAAACTTATTTTCATGAAGTATTCCAAACCTTTCCTTTTGTTGCTTGTTAACGTTTCCTTTTGTTATGTCACGTTTTAAAACTTGAAAATTTGAAACAACGTTCAAGCTAAGAAAAAAAACTCCATAACACAAGCAAGCAAAAGTGATCAATAACATTTTTTTTTCATATAGAGCTCACAATACCCTCCATGCAAATTTGTCAATCAATGCTAAGTTGGAAGCACGAAAGAAAAATAAAAGCTTACTAATATCTCAATAAATATTCATGCAGGCTCTTTAGTTGACAAATAAGTCAAATGTGATGTGGGGATTTCAAACATTGAGAGAAAAAGAGTTATTGAATGATTTCAGAATCAAACAAGCAAAAATCAAAATATATTGTGATAACTAGAGCACAATATATCTAACTGAGAATCACCAGTTTCTCAACATAATAAAACATATAGATATTAGGCATCACTTCATTAGAGAAGAAATTGAGAAAACAGAAACCTATGTTGTCAAGATCCATACCTCTGGCAATGCTTCGACATGTAACCAAGTTGGTTAGACAAAAAGAAATCAAAACAAAATACCTATTTTCTGATGTAACCATTAGGCTCATTGCTGAATCATATCCTTTAAATTTCTACATGCAAAAGAAGTCATAAATGAAGTTGAGAGAGAGTTCATTTAGTAAAATTCTTCACCCATATTTAAAAGCAATAAAGAAGAAAACCTAACAGAACCAGTTAACCTTTGTGTTCTTTCTTCTTTCACTAACATTTTTCTTCATCTTCTTCTACTTGATAATTGTTCTACCTTTAGAAATCTGTTATCCCTTCTCTTATGTACAACTAAAACAAAAGAGGAAAACTTTTAAGAGACCTGAGATTTGCATGACTGTAAGGTGTTGAGTAACTCAAGTTGAGTCCTTTGGATTTCAAGATAGAGCACCTTGTAGTAAATAAAAAATTAGCGTGGAACAATCTCTTAATTATACAAAAAGATTTCATTTTGGTATGGACAATTGGGTTTTAGATCCAATAGGAAGAATGGTTGATAATCAACCAAGAAACACCCAACAATGGCATGAAAACAAGCCACAAAACCTATTAAGTAATCAAGAATTACCTCAGAGTATCCTAAAATTTCTACCAAAAATTAAAGAACCTACAAGATTACCACATATGATAGGAAACAGAGAAGAAGACCTTTATATAGATTCAGATTCTTCTTAGAAAGAGGAATTAATTCCTAAATCCTCATCCCAACATTCCTTGAAGATTTCAAACCCTAACATTGTTTCACACATATTCAATATTACAGAATCATGAATTAAGAAAATTTTCAAGATTCAAAATAAGAATCTGACTCAAATAAAAAAAGAAATGCATTTTCATCAAAATTTTAAGGGAAAAAAGACAGTTAATTCCATATACAATCTCAAACTCAGCAAACTTTAACTTTTTTAAAGAACATTCCACAAGAATTGCTTGCATTCTATTTTATGTATGTGGAAAATTGTAGCACCCCACAACCCCGTTTAGAAAACAGTGGCAAAATTTCAAATCTTGAATTGAAAATATTCTTTAATTTTTTTAAAAAAACAATGTCTTATTTTACCTCTCATTACTCCAATATTTGAAGCAATGATCTCATAAAATAAGTGGAGAGCATTCCATCAATTAGGTTATATTGAAAAAAATCTTCTCACCTCAAGAAAGTGAGAAATTAGTACAATTTCTCAAAATCCGTCATAGAAATAGCCTTCTAATAAATAGATTTTTTTAGAAAAATAATTAAAATCATTTTTTATTGTGACCAAAACTTGGACTCCCAAAGATATGGTCCCTCACCTAAAAAATTCTAGGAAATCGGACTCCCAAATTTCCTAGATTCTGTCCTAAGATTTTGTTTAAGAAAAACGGTAAAAGTTATTAGAAAAGATTGATTTAGAAACTTTAAGAAATCATAGATTAAATTTTGAACGTTTGAAGAACATAAAAAATTATAACAATGAAAGAAAAAATTCTAAATGATTTAAAACAAATGTTTTGTGAAAGATTTTAAAACTTGGAGAATTTTAAATTAAAAATATTTTAAAATATTGAAAATTTTAAATAGAAAGAGTTGAAAATTTTAAATAGAAAACAAAATGAGGCTTAATAAGAAATTTTAGATAAGTAGAAACAAGTGTACATAAGCATCATAACAAATATGCAAACATAAAATAACATTTTTAGATTTTAATAAAAACATATTGGAGACCGATCAGGTTAAGGGAAGTAGAGGATATAGAGGTTAGAGATTTAGATAAAGAAGAGAGAATGTGAAGATGTAAAAATTTCTAGGTTTTTTGTGTGGCCTTGTTTTTTTCATGGATGAAGAATGGATTATTTATAGCAAAAAATGCTTCTTCAAATGGCTAAAAATTCAAAATGACTAGTGTCACACCCCCTCCCGGACTACCTGCTAGCTTAGATCGAAAAATGGCGTGAAGCCGATGAACAACGCTTTTCTTTACCTGTATTTGTCGACTCTGCTTAAAACTTTAATGTGATAAATTTTCCAATCTAGTATATAAACTATTATACATGCAACAAAACACAGCGGATCCTAGGCTAGTCAAACACATACATGAAGTGTACCTCGGAATTAACTGATTTCATGAGTAAACCTAAAGACACCTTAATCAAAATATTACCGACAAAATTTACACAACTGCAGCTCCTAAAGCTTATACAAACTGTGGAGTATCTATAACATACAAGAGTGTATATACATCATAACACAACAAACTCTATGTCCAACTCAAAACACGTACTTACAATCGATAACGGAGCTTCAGTAGACTAAGGCAGTCTATCAGGCAGCGAGAACTCGATCTCTACCTGGAAAATGGGTAAAACATTTTGGAAAGGGTGAGTTGTAAAGCTCAGTGAGTGACTCAGTTTAAAATTATAAATTTAAAGATAAGAGCACGTGAAAACTTTACACATATAAATCTATTTATACAAGTCATAAATGTAAACGTGTAGTAGTAAGAATAACTTTATGAAATACTCAGCATGTTCGTCATTGAAATCTAGCAAGGCATATCAAGTATATCGAAGCATTTTAACTAACATGACAAATCTACGTTGTGCAGGGTACACCCAGTACAACAACGTTTACAAGCTCTACGATGTAGTGGAGCCCGCCCAGCACTCCCATCGTCTTTGTCGTAGTGGGGCCATTGAAATCTAGCAAGGCATATCAAGTATATCGAAGCATTTTAACTAACATGACAAATCTATGCTGTGTAGGGTATACCCAGTACAACAACGTTTACAAGCTCTACGATGTAGTGGAGCCCGCCCAGCACTCTCATCGTCTTTGTCGTAGTGAGGCTCGCCCAGCACTCACGACAGCATCGCTGTTACGGAGTATACTCAACGTCAACAACGGAATCTAACCAGTGTGCACACGGTAATCTCTAGCCTCAGGCTTAAGATCTCAGTCATGTAGTTAATGAAAATTTCATAAATTATCTAAAAATATTAAAACATGCCTGCTTATAAATCTTACACAGAGCTTAAAGTTTACTCGGCTCTTTCGTGGAAACTGTAGTTCGTAAAACAAAACTTCTTACTAATTCATGCTTTGCTTAAAACATGGTGGTTTAAATACTTTCCAAACATTTAATATCCACGTGCTAGCATAAATTTCCTTAAGAAATCTAGTTTCCAAACATATACTTGAAAATAGTCATACAAATACCTTTCATGACTTCGGAAATAAACATTCATCGCATTCAATCATAAATAACAGTTATGGAAAATATTTCAAAATTGGTTTTGTCACTGACAGTCTTGGGCTAGATCCTTGGTCTATAAGCTCGATTTAATTCTTCTTGGCATACCAACAACCCAACCGAGTATTAGAACTCTAAACATTCTGGTTTTCTAAAGATATATATAACATGTCGCACTAAAGATGACGCTCACGAAAACAAAACTTAAGAAATAAAATTCTATTTCAACAACTCTCTGAAATTTCCATATTTCTAATATAAACTTCAAATGACTATAACTTCCTCGATACTTAACCAAAATGAGTGTTCTTTATATCAAAATCTTTATTTTAAGGTCCTCTAAAACTTACCTAAAGACATGTAAATTTGATTCCCCGTGAATAAACTCAGATAACCCTCAAAACCGAACAACTTCAAGAATCGCACGCACAAGACCTCTTTAACTTGTCCCTACAAATTAACTTATTAAGATTTCCAACCATACCAAATAGAGATCCTAACTCCATCGGTACACTCTGAAATACAAGAAACACCAGAGACCTCCTCATTTCGCGTGAAAACCAACTGCCCTGTTTTCTTTATCAAGAAGCACCCAATGAATATAAGAATTTGCTCCAACTTTCTTCATAAAATTTGTTTGAAAATGAGTTAAATTTCAGTAAATGCAATCCTCACTTCTTAATTTCTTTTGAAGAGTTCAAACCGAATTAAAAACCAATGATGTGCAGAATGAACCAAGATTCAGCCATGGATACACTTTGCTTGAGTTCTCCTTCTCTTATTCAACCTCAAAATTCTAGTAAAATTCCTCTTCTTCTTCCTTCCAAACTCTCTCTTAAATGTTCTCTGTAAATTGAAGAAGGAAAGTTGGAAGATGGATGAGAACTTTTTCTTCAAAAAGTTTGGCAATGAAGGGAAGAGAAGAAGAAGAAAAGAAAAAAAAATGAAATTTTCTTCTCTTTTTTTTCCTTTTATCCTTTCTTTTCTTTCTTTTCTTTATTTTACTTAATAAAACCATTAAATATATAAAACCATGAAATTTACACTTAATTTCCTTTTTCTTTTTTTTCTTTTTTTCCACATTTAAAGAAATTAAACAAGAAAATTTCGGTACAACTTACCTTCCCCTTAGAAAATTTCGTTCTCAAAATTTAGAATGTCCTTAACTGAAAAGTATCGGGTATCTCTTCTTCATCTGATCTTCTGGTTCCCAAGTTGCCTCCTCCACTCCATTAATTCTCCACAAAACCTTTATGACTGGAATTGTTTTGTTTCTCAAAACTTGTTCCTTTCTGTCCAGAATCTGAACTGGTTCTTCAACATAACTCAAATCTTCTTTTAATTCAATTGGTTGCTCTTGCAACACATGTGATGGATCTGATATATATTTTCTTAACATGGATATATAGAAAACATCATGTATTCGTGCAAGTTCTATTGGCAGCTCAAGTCTATACGCTGCTAGTCCCACTTGTTCCGTTATCTGATATGGCCCAATATATCTAGGACTTAACTTACCTTTTTCTTTCAAAACGAATAACACCTCACCATGGAGATAATTTCAAGAAAACTTGATCTCCAACTTGGAATTCTAGGTTTCTTTGTCGCTTATCCGCATAACTTTTCTGCCGATCTTGGGCTATCCTCAGATTTTCTCTGATCAACTTAATATTATTCGTCGTAATCTAAACCAACTTAGGACCCACTAACTTCCGCTCTCCCACTTCAGCCCATAGGAGTTCTGCATGGTCTCCTGTATAAGGCCTCATATGGTGCCATACCGATACTAGACTGATAGCTATTACTATAAGAAAACTCCATAAGTGGCAAGTGAGTATCCCAACTTACTTTAAGTTGAAGGACACATGCTCTCAACATGTCCTCTAAAGTTTGGATGGTCCTCTCGGACTGGCCATCTGTTTGGGGCGAAATGATGTAATAAACTTTAGCCCTGTTCCCATTGCTTTCTGTAAACTAGGCCAAAATTTAGAAGTAAACCTCGGATTCCTATCTGAAACTATGGACACTGGTACTCCATACTGACTCACAATCTTATCGACATATAATCTAGGTAGTTGGTCTAACGTAGATGTCGCTTTAATCGGTATAAATCGTGCCGTCTTGGTGAGTTTATCTAATATTACCCATATACCATCATGTCCACTGGATGTACAAGGTAATCCAAACAGACAATCCATAGTATTATGCTCCCATTTCCACTCTGGCACTGGCAAAGGATTAAGAAATCCTCATGGCCTCTGTCTTACTGGTTTAACCTGTTGACAAATCAAACATCTATCAACATATTCAGCTATCTCTTGCTTCATTCCAGACCACCAATAAGTCTTCTTTAAAGTTCTGTAATCTTGGTGCTACCTAGATGCATAGCGGAAGCTGAACTGTGAGCTTCTTCTAGAATAGCATTCTTAAGCTCACTGATATTCGGAACACATAATCTTTCATGTTTAACAATGGCTCCATTTATTCTCAGCTCAAACTCCACCTTTAAGCCTTTCTTGGATTTCCCAAGCTTCTTCTGTAAATTATTGTCCTCTGACTATCTTCTTACAATCTTAGTTACTAGAGAAGACCGAACCTGAAATTGAGCTAAGAGACTTCCTGAATCCTTTGTAGTTACTACTGCCTTGGAACCTCTTAACTCATTCAACAAAGCTACTCGAATACCACACAAGGCACTCTTCGAAAGTCTTGACTTCCTACTTAATGCATTCGCTACTACGTTAGCCTTACCTAGATGATACTCTATAGTACAATCATAATCTTTAAGCAGTTCTAGTCATCGCCTTTGTCTCAGATTTAGCTCTTTCTGATCAAAAATATACTTCAGGCTCTTATGATCTGTGAAAATATGGCACTTTTCCCCGAACAAATAGTGTCTCCAGATTTTTAATGCTAAAACAACTGCCGCTAGCTCAAGATCATTGGTAGGGTAATTACACTCATGCTCCTTCAACTGCCTTGAAGCATAAGCTATTACATTCCCATCTTGCATAAGCACACGACCTAATCCTAGCCTTGAAGCATCACAATAAATCACGTAGTCCTTCCCTGTTACAAGAAGTGCCAGAATAGGTGCTGTGACTAGTCTTTTCTTCAATTCCTGAAAACTTTGCTCGCATTTATCTGACCACTCAAACTTAGCATTCTTCCTTGTCGAAGCGGTCAAAGGCAATGTCAATTGTGAGAAATCCTCAATAAAACGCCTATTGTATCCTGCCAAACCCAGGAAATTACGTACTTCTGTCGCACTAGTTGGTCTTTCCCTATTGACAACTGCTTCCACTTTTTGTAGATCGACACTAACTCCTTTTGCTGAAACTACATACTCTAAAAATACTACTTGTTCCAACCAAAACTCACATTTGCTGAACTTAGCGTACAACTGTTTATCATGTAGAGTCTATAGAACAATCCTCAGATGTTCCTCACGGGATTCTCTGTCAATCGAGTAAACTAATATATCATCAACAAACACGGTCACAAAATGATCTAAATACTGATGGAAGATCCTGTTCATGAGATCCATGAAAACCGCCGGCGCATTCGTTAAACCGAATGGCATAACTCGAAACTCATAATGCCCATACATCGTTCTGAATGTTGTCTTAGCAATATCTGATTCTCTAACCTTCAACTGGTGGTATCCTGACCTTAAGTCAATCTTAGAGAACAATGCTGCTCCTCTTAGTTGATCAAATAAGTCATCGATGCGTGGTAAAGGATACTTGTTACGTATTGTAACCTTGTTTAACAGTCTATAGTCAATACATAATCTGAGGGTACCATCTTTCTTTTTTATAAATAGCACTAGTGCTCCCCACAATGATACACTAGGCCTGATGTATCCCTTGTCAACTAGTTCTTGTAACTGAATCTTCAATTCTTTAAGCTCGCTTGGAGCCATTCTATACGGTGTCTGTGAAATAGGTGTTGTTCCTGGTAATAATTCGATGGTGAACTCAATCTCTCTATCAGGTGGCAAACCTGACAGATCATCTGGAAATACATCAAGAAACTCTTTCACCACAGGAACATCTTCTGGCTTCAACTTTTCTCTTTGCACTACTATGATGTGTGTAAGAAACGCTCAACCCTTCTTCAGCAATTTCTCAGCTTTCAAAACTGAGATTAAACTTCTAGAAACGACCTTCCTCATACCTCTAAAAACCACTTCAACAAAGCCTGGTTTTCTGAAAACCGCTTCCTTCCTATGGCAATCCATAGATGCATAGTGAGCAAATAAGAAATCCATTTCCAAAATTACATCTAACCTCTGCAACTCTAGTGGTAGCAAGTCCACTAGTAAACTGATACCTTCTACTAACATTTCACAATTACGCAACACCTCATTAACAAGTAAAACGTCACCAACTGGAGTGTATATAGCTAACCCCTCGATAAAGGTTCTAGCATCCTATTCAGCTTAGTCAGAAATATACTAGAAACAAAGGAATGCGTAGCACCTGGATCAAATAAAACATTTGTAGGTACATTACAAATAAGAATCGTACCAGTAATAACGTCTGGTGCATCCTCCGTTTCTTGTTGAGTCATAGCATAGACCTTTCCCTGTTGCCTAGGTCTTCCAACAACTCCCTTTTGCCTTGGACCACTGGTGCCCTCTGTTGAAACCAATGAAACTCTCGATTGCTCAACTATCTAGGACCCAACTCCCTGATCTCTCTCAGCTGTCATATTCAATTATGGACAATCTTTCTTGAAATGTCCTGGCTGTCCGCACTGGTAACATACACTGGCACCCACCAAACACTGACCTCGATGGTTCCTGCCATAACTCATGCATGGTGTTCGCCTGACTGTAATAGCAACAGACTCCTAACCTGGTTGCGATCTTACTGTTGATCTAGTGGGTTGACTAGGTATTTTCTGACTCTATCTCTGAAAACACTACCATAACTCACGTTCCTCGATGCTTGGCCTTTAAACCGATTCTTAAAGTCTTGATGGCTTGAAATATTTATCCCAGGCGTGAACCTCCGCTACTTACGACCTCTAAATCCACTAGCTGTTGAAGTCCCATGACTAAACTCCACTGCTGATTTCTCTTCTGTTATACTCTGCTCTACACGAAGGGTAGTCTCCACTAACTGAGAAAAATTTATCCACTTAGCAATGGCTGTAATTGGGGTACGTATTTTAAAACACAACCTCTTTCAAACCTTCGACACCTGTCACTCTCAAAAGCTACAATAACATCAGCATACCGTGAAAGTTTGGTATACTTCCTCTCATACTCAGCCACTGAAAGTGATCCTTGTTTCAGCCCCTGAAATTTATCCCTCTTGGCTTCGCAGTATGTGTTGGGATAATACTTATCTTCGAATATGCCTCTAAAAGTCTACCAGTCTAAAGCATGTGCATCACTACGCCTAGCTAATATAGATTTCCACTATCCTTCAACCTCTTTTTGCAACAAAAATGTGGCCAATCTAACCTTTTGTTCCTCAGGACAATTCATCACATCAAAACACTTATCAAGCATATTCAACCAGTTCTCTGCATCAGCTGGATCTGTGGAACCCTCAAACACTGTAGCCCTTAACTTCTTCAGCTGTTCAATTTCGTATGCCTTTTCTGGATCACTAGGCTCTACTCTCTCTAGGCTTCCTATCTCCTGTGCAGTTCTCGCAAACTGCTCATTTTCTGCCCCACCTCGAACTCTTAGGATACTAGATTCCCCTACAGATGGACCTTGGGTAGGACCTTGCATCCCGTCCTGATTCTGCCGGCGTCGTCTGCCAGTACGTGATGGCATGACTCCTATAATATGTCAACACATTAGACATAGTATAGATACTTAACTCAAATGCATGATACTAAATGTCTACACACATATTAATAATAATTGGACTTACTTCTACCCTTACCTAGACCATACTCCACTAGTTCCCTTTAAGCTAACTTCACTTTCAATTATTTACTTTCCAGTTTCTTCTTAGAGCTAACCGCTCCACCTTAATTCCCATGTAGCAAACTGCTCTGATACCAAGTTGTCACACCCCCTCCTGGACTACCTACTAGCTTAGACCGAAAGATGGCGTGAAGCCGACGAATAACGCTTTTCTTTACCTGTATCTATCGACTCTGCTTAAAACTTTAATGTGATGAATTTGCCAATCTAGTATATAAACTATTATACATGCAACAAAACACAGTGGATCCTAGGCTAGTCAAACACATACATGAAGTGTACCTGGGAATTAACCGATTTCACGAGTAAACCTAAAGAGACCTTAATCAAAATATAACCAACAAAATTTACACAACTGCAGCTCCTAAAGCTTATACACTGTGGAGTATCTATAACATACAAGGGTGTATATACATCATAACACAACAGACTCTATGCCTAACTCAAAACACGTACTTACAATCGATAACGGAGCTTCAGCAGACTAAGGCAGTCTATCAGGCAGCGGGAACTCGATCTCTACCTGGAAAATGGGTAAAACATTTTGGAAAGGGTGAGCTGTAAAGCTCAGTGAGTGACTCAGTTTAAAATTAGTAATGTCGAGTAGCTTTCACTTCCCCGTAGTAGGAGTCTTATGTAGTGTCGTAGGTCGTCTTTGAAAATTATCAAGACTGCATAGAATGAGTTGTCTTTCTTCTTTCTATATTATATAACCTCTTGACTCGTTCATTCGCTCAATATTCTTTGAGCCTCAATCATTGATTGTAATAGTCTTACCTACGACAAAGAATTTCCTACGGAGCCTCCTGTGGAGTCGACTTGTTTATCCATATTAACAGCTTCTCTTCTTTGGTTCATTCCATAATTCTTCTGATATTCTTTTTCATAGTCAAGTCAATCATCAAAACGTCTTTTCTTCTGAACTTATATAAATGCGCTTGGCTTCTATTCTAACCTTGGTCTAGGTGTCTTACCTACGATGCCTTGCCATAAGTGGTCGCTTCCTTTCGCATGCGTCCGTCAACTCCTTACTCTGCCTTATCGCGTAGTCAAATAAAGCTCCAGATGAGTTGTTCTCCCTTGTTCATTGACTCCTCTTCTCTCCTCTGAAATAATAGTCTTTGAACCGCTCTGGTCCGTAGTGGAATATGAATATGTCCTTATTAATGAGGATACAAAGGTTAGGACTCTAAAAGCGAAGGACTCATTCATGGAAGAGGTTCATATATATGTCCTTATCAATGAGAGTTCGAACTAGCTTAATCCCACTAAAAGCCTGTTCATTCCA